>NC_047025.1:24311859-24616204 GCF_902652985.1 Pecten maximus | reverse complement strand
GTTACCCATCGTCAATAGGAATTCTTTAATATATTTATACAGAACAACAATTTATCTCGGACACAAAACACGGGGAGAGACTTACAGTATTTCAGGTTAAAAAGATTTCCTATTCAATTTCTTAATCTTTTACAGTTGTTCCCAATGCAACATGACTTTTGGGTATTGAAAAATTTGAAGTATTTTCTGAGGTAGTCAAATCTACTTATTAAGTATGCAAAAAAAAAAAGCAACGCAAAAAATCTACTTATTGAATGCAAAAAACAGCAACGCAAAAGCTAAGAATCTAAAAATGGAAATGTGTTGTCTTTCTCAAGTTTCTGCATTGTGGCTGAAAACATTTTTGACAGATGTATAAAGATAACTGATATTTTATGAGATGATGTTAAATAATGCAATAACAACGGATAGATTTAGGCATACCATGTTACAACATAGCAAATACACACCTTCTCCACTAGATTCTGGATTGTAGAATTCGAGGCAATGGATTTTGCAGTTTCCAGATCAAGAGCAGCTTCACAATCTTTCACACTAGGTAAGCCAGTGGGCTGGGGCTTACTTGACTTGAACTTCTTCGCTTTGCTTTTCCCCATTATCTCTTATTTTAGGCCTATATGTTATTACACTATAATGACAACTAGTATCGGGCATATCGCCGATTTATTCATTCTCAGAATACACACGTGTCTGCTAAACGTATGGAAGTCGCCATTACAATCCGGAAGTTGTGAAAGAAAGGGATGCACTACAGTCAGATAAAAAATACCGGATTATAAACGTCATGCAGGAATTGGAAATGGAAAGTGTCCAGGGAGATACTTTTCACGCCCAGGAATTCGTTAATGACGATTTTTTGAATTTTTTTTCTGTAACGTACATATTGTCCCATTATCTACCATCATGCAAAATCTCACTTCGATCGGACCAGTGCATATTATTAAAATGCACCGATGAAGTTGCAGTGCAGCGTGCACTCGGGTGTCCCGGGCGTATTTTACACGCCCAGGAAGTCGTTGATTTAAATTTTTTGATTATTTTTTCTGAAACATACAGATTAAACCTTTATCTAACATCATGCAAAATTTCACTTCGATCGGACGTGTGCATAATACTAAATTTTACCATTAATCTTACGAAGTTACGATGAAATTGCCCTGTATTTCGGCTGCGGTCAGCACGTGAGTGTCCAGGGCGTATTTTTCACGCCCAGGAAGTCGTCGATTTATTTTTTTGATTATTTTTTTCTGAAACATACATATTATACCTTTATCTAACATCGTGCAAAATTTAACTTCGATCGGACGAGTGCATAATACTAAATTTTACCATAAATCTTACGATGTTACGATGAAGTTGCCCTGTAGTATTACGGTGTACCTAATGAGTGACCAGGGAGTGTCCAGGGACATTTTGCACGCCCAGGAATTCGTTAATGAAGATTTTTTAATAATTTTTTCTGTAATATACTTATGAGACCATTATCTAACACCATGCAAAATTTCACTTCGATCGAATGATTATATAATATGGAAATGCACCTCTGAAGTTGCAGTGCAGCGTGCACTGGGGTGTCGGGCGCGCCCAGGAATTCGTTAATGAAGATTTTTTAAATTTTGTTTCTGTAACATATTAATAACATCATTATCTAACACCATGCAAAATTTCACTTCGATCAAATGATTTTATAATACGGAAATGCACCACTGAAGGTGCATTAAAGCGTGCATTTGAGTGTCCGGGGCGTATTTGACACGCCCAGGAAGCCGTTATTGAAGATTTTTTTGATTTTTTTTTCGGTAACATACAGATAATACTTTTATCTAACATCGTGTAAAATTTCACTTCGATCAGGCGATTGCATAATACTAAATTTTGCCATTAAATCTTACGAAGTTACGATGAAGTATTACGGCTGCGGTTGGCACATGAGTGTCCAGGGAGGTTTTTACACGCCCAGGAAGCCGTTAATTTATATTTCTTTATTATTTTTTATGTAACATACAGATTATATATTTATCTAACACCATGCAAAATTTCACTTCGATCGGACGAGTGTATATTATAGTATTTTGTTACTGAATCCAGCCTTAGGTGATCACTTCATTGTCCAGGCCATTTTATATCTACCTGTGATCTGACAAATTAATCCCGTAGCGCCGCCCACCTGCGGTGTGACCGGTAATTGTATTGGTTTACATAACAACTTGACATGTCCCTGTTAATTGATATATAACATATTGCAACCCGGAATAAAATACAAATAAAAACTTACTATTTCATCAGTTACGATTATTCCTTCAGTTCCGTAATTAGAACGTTTAATAACATCGTAAACTTTGAGTTTTAAAATAAATACGAAAATCATACATTCCAAGTTAAATACTAACATTATTTTTACAATATAAATAGTTTTAATGAGTGACAAACCCGCGTGTTCGGCTTATCTAGGTAGACACTCGCTAGATAACATACAATCAGAGGCAAAAATATATTGTTTTATTATTCTAGTACAATTAACGACTTAAAAATAAATATAGCAATTATTTATCAATCTCCTGCAAATCAAATAGAATATAACGCATTATGACAGAATTAATTGTAACGTTATAACTCCGTTGCCATACCTGATAAATGTATTAAAATCGGCTATAGACTTATTTAACATGCCCGTATTCTGGTTCGCCCAATAGGAGAAAGTCGGAGGTTTGATTTTTGCGGAAAGGTTATAACAATGTAAATTGTAAATAGAAAAACAACCAAGGACCTTTAGGGTCGTTCAAGGATTACCACACATATAATCAGGAGAATTAATTTTAAAATTTGCTCTGAAAAGGTCATAGTTAAGAGAGCTAGCACGGTTCTTCAAACGGCTATGCAGTATTTTTAACATGCGGGAGCCACACACCAAGATGCCTTTATTATTGGACACTTCCTAGGTATATTTCTTTTAATGAACTTCTAAGTAGACGAATCCTTTAATATCTGGATCGTTCCAGTTTGATGGACGACGGAAAGAAGGAAATACGCATATTTTCTAATCGAAAGTTAGGTTGTCTCAGATGATGGGAATCTAAAATATTACGGATTTCTGCTAATCTTTCTGGCATGATGTCACAAAGAATATTTATATCTATACCATTTTTGGTAGAGAAGAATAAAGACATTCTCTGCGTTTCTTCTATAAATCGGCAAAAGTTCCAGCCTATCACAAGGAGACTTAACACGAACACACCGCAGCCTCCCAAAACACACATACGCAATCACCACACGCATGTATGTCGCACGCACGGGAGGCTGTCCTTAAATGACCTTAGCTGTTAATAGGACGTTAGACAAAATAAATCAAACAAAATTATGTACACGTCTCTAATATGTCAATTGTGGAAACCTGAAATAAAATACTTATAAAAACGTATTATTTCATCAAAACCATGAATACATTCTTACAATTTCGAAGTGATCAATAAATGCATTAATATTTTATAAAATAATAATTGACCGAGTCAAGTGAAAAAGATCATCTATCGGTGACTCCGCCCACCTGCGGTGTAGTCTAATTGGATTAGTTTATATAACTTTGGCGCCTGTCTAGCTGTCAACTAACCCGCGTCTCCGCCTCACTTGTGTTCAATGGAAGACGAGTGACAGGTGACGAAAGCCATCAGTAGGCGGAGTCACGTAACTAACAAATTAGGTGTCGCGCTGTTTGTCCCTCACCATCAGTTTGCTTATTTCTATTCTAATATAAAAAGAATATTTTGTTGCTACCAGAAAAATGAAAAAATAAAGTCATTTTATTACCAAATGTAATTTTCTGCATCTTGTACTGCTGCAACAACACGTGTACAAAAATGACCGTTTGTTGCCCGAGTGAATAATCATCAATTACTGTTATTGATGACTACGTAATACCACCAATTGGCTTTTTGAAGTGTAAGTTCTATCGATTTAAGTTGTGCATTTTCGAGATTTTTTTTAACACATTTCGTGAAGGGGTCGGCTTTGAAAAGGGCCGTTTTAGAGGTACTGATCGTTTATTGTCGGAACAATGTGGTAGGGTAGGGTTTATCTAGATCCCAAGAAGATGGTTCTAATCACACTAGGTATCAGCCCAATATGGTCGGATAAAAAATAAAATCAGTGGCCTTTTTATTTTGGATATGAGGGACTTAAGATTTTTAATTGATCTGTCCTTGGTTAAACAAATGTAGGAGTATAGTATGTCCCTGCATGTACAAACTTGTACACATTTATCTTCCCGAAATGGCACGAATTATCACCTTTTATTTCAGTTAAAATCCATCGACCGTTTTTTCTATTATTTGATACGAATCTCGTATCATGATTCACAATTTGGTTGCAGACTCTAACTTTGAAATACTGCAATACATTTTGACAGATCATAATATTTTTTACACGCGGACTCCTCTGTACACTCCATGTAAAACATTTATTTCATACAGTTTTCGATGCCATTTCACATTCTTATCCCATATGCACGTTCTTTTTATCATTATATCAACAAGTTTTTATCAGTATTTCATTTCGAGTTTCAAACTTTGAAATAGATTTTGAAGAACTGTTTATTGGATATGGGACAGTTTCCAATGCCAGTTGACTGTTTTATTTGTATTTCATTTCAGATTTCAATCTCTCTAATTTATATGATTATAATATACACGCATTTCAAAAGAATCATATGTTAGATATGATTTTTTTTCTTCCTTTAATTTCTCTTAAAAGTCTGTTGTCTAATACCTTTATTTAATACATTACTGTTTCATTTTCTATGTTATACTACTTGTACTTATACTTCCTTGCTGTGTTAACAATCAATGTTTGAAATGAGAAAAACAATAAATAATATACTTACACGAAAGAAACATCTACATATGTGTACATGTATTTGTTTTAATTTACTTGTATACTTTAATTCTTATGACGTTTCTTACGACGTTGAAACAGAATCCCATTTTTTAGGCAAATATATCTTTTATAACCAAGAACATTAAAAACTTTATAATCATGACAAAACAGTGAATGCTGACTTTCTAAATTACTGTTATGATTCTAAATTTTATTTCTTAATGACAAAGGAGAAAGTACAGCCGGTTTTAGCTAGCACAATATTTAACCTTTTAAAGAAGAGACAGGACAGGAAAAAGGGTAAGAAATGCCAAGACAACTGCCAAAAAAATGAAAGTTTAGGATACTCTAAAAGTAAAATTTGTTTTTTTCAAAAGGTTTCATACAAAGTTTAAACACTCTAAAGGGAATATTGCAATAGAAAAAATATATACAAAATAAATTGATTGTAAGCTCTTATAAGATTTGTAATTATACTGTTAAAAGAAATAATGCTGCATATTAAAAACAAAAATCACACTGTACATAGCATTATTATCAGGCAATCCTGTCAGAATTTTTCACATCAGAATAGTTTTACAGCAGTTTATTAAAAAATGTAATTATATAAATATCCAATTGAACAATTTATCAATAACTAAGTAACTAGCAACAACAAAAATTAACTAAAAGTCTAAAACAGTTAGTATATATAACTCATGTAAAGGCATTCAATAAATAAATATCATAAAAAATAATACATTAATAAAGATGAATAGATCATGACTTACAATAACTATTATGCAAAGTACAATGCAGAAATTGGTTAAGATATTAAATCATCATCAAACATTGTGACATTATTCAGTAAAAAATACACATAATATAAGTTTTATAATAAATTACATCTTCATCTATAATCAAATAAATAATGTTTTAATGCAAAGTGAGGAAATTATTCCAAATAGTATATTCTGATTTTATACTTGAAAAACTTTATCATAAACAATATCTTAGTGTTAAGAAATAAAATAAAATTATGGAGAGTCAAAAAAATAAAGTAAATGTGTTGCATATAGCCAATATATTAGTTATACTCATTATAAAATAAATAAATAATGGACTCTTTGTAGAACCGCGTCCTCATCGCAGTCTGGTAACATTCTTATTTTAACAATAGAGTTACTTCCCTTCCAATCTTTGGAGTACACTACTTCGTAAGATTAAACGGTAAAATTTAGTATTATGCACTCGTCCGATCGCAATGACATTTTACATGGTGTTAGATAAAGGTATAATCTGTATGTTACAGAAATAATAATAAAGAAATATCAATCAACGACTTCCTGGGCGTGTAAAAACCTCCCTGGACACTCATGTGCCAACCGCAGCCGTAATACAGGGCAACTTCATCGTAACATCGTAAGATTTAATGGTAAAATTTAGTATTATGCACTCATCCGATCGAAGTTAAATTTTGCACGATGTTAGATAAAGGTATAATATGTAGCCTATGTTTCAGAAAAAATAATCAAAAAATCTAAATCGACGACTTCCTGGGCGTGAAAAATACACCCTGGACACTCACGTGCTGACCGCAGCCGAAATACAGGGCAATTTCATCGTAACTTCGTAAGATTAATGGTAAAATTTAGTATTATGCACACGTCCGATCGAAGTAAAATTTTGCATGATGTTAGATAAAGGTTTAATCTGTATGTTTCAGAAAAAATAATCAAAAAATTTAAATCAACGACTTCCTGGGCGTGTAAAATACACCCGGGACACTCCGAGTGCACGTTGCACTGCAACTTCATCGGTGCATTTACATAATATGCACTGGTCCGATCGAAGTGAGATTTTGCATGGTGGTAGATAATGGGACAATATGTACGTTGCAGAATTTTTTTTCAAAAAATCTTCATTAACGAATTCCTGGGCGTGAAAAGTATCTCCCTGGACACTCATTACTCCCTGGTCACTCATTAGGTACGCCTATGTAGTATCATTTTACTTAATGATAATATTGCTTACGTTTTATGTCTGTTGGTCAATAATAAAATTATCAAGGGGAGGGCCATTGGGTTATCTTTTGTTTTATTCCTGACCACAGGAAAGTGTCAAGCCCCTGTGGATTTAAATATTACCATCACCAATCAAAATAAATGTATAAATTACATTTTACATGTCCTATCGTGTCCACAAGCCGCCCGATTCCGGTTGATCCTGTATTAATCGTCTTTTGGCCCTGTGCATTTTTATGAAAGAAAATCCACGTATTTCATACCTCTTATGTTTTTTAAATGCCAATTCAACAATAAAAATAGGTACATAACTAACCTTTTAAAGGTCTGACACTGACCACAAATATGCCTCTTGATTCTGCTTGGTCCGGTAAATCGTCGTTTACTTTAAACATATTTTATTGGCAAAATAGAGACAAAGGATTAGGCACAATTTTTTTTCAACTTATAGACACCCATTCCCATCATACAAATACATTACATTGAGATAGGCATTGACATATAGAATATTTAACATAGACACAGGTCCGCAAGAAAGAGTACGTACGTGAATACACATAAAAAAAACATGCTATTACTGGATTTGATGTAAACTTTATTTCATTTCTTTTGATAGATTATATGACAACATTTTTGTAACAACAAACAGAAACAGGACATGGAAACAAGCTTGAAAGCTAATACTAGTCCACTTCCTTCAATTGGTGGATTTGATGTAGTTTTTGCACCTATCGGAACACAAGAGAGTTTTGGTCTACAGAAAGATCTGAATTTCCAAACAAGAGAAGTTCTAAATAAAAAGTCCAAACCTAAGGCATTTCAACTTTGAAACATATTTAATATTTCCAGTTCATATAATATGCATTGAAACAAAAAGTGAAAGGCGTTTTCGCAAGGATGTCCACATGTGAAAAACGGATCATTAATAAGATTTACTCGATACAGATCATATTTGTATTTGAGAACAATACATTTGTGCCCCAATCTAGCATATAAAAATGTTTAACTTTCTTTCACCATAGCTGTAGTCGTAAGGTGGAGATGTATAGGGCGCCATTTTATTATTTATTCCCATTTGGTGATATCACCTATTCGAATGGGTGATATCACCTATTCGAATAGGTGATATCACCAATTCATTTTTCAAATAAATGATATCACCCATTCGAATAGGTGATATCACTTAATGAAACGAATAGGTGATATCACTCATTCGAAAAGGTGATATCACTTAAAAATATTCTTAAGTGATATCACCTATTCGTATAGGTGATATCACTCCTTCGAATAGGTGATATCACTTAAGAATTTTATAAGTGATATCACCTATTCGAATTGGTGATATCACCTATTCGAATGAGTGATATCACCTATTCGTTTCATTAAGTGATATCACCTATTCGAATAGGTGATATCACTTATAAAATTTGGAAAACTATATCAGTCGTTTGTATTGATTCTAAAGTGATATCACTTATTCGAATAGGTGATATCACTTATGAAATTTTATAAGTGATATCATCTATTCGAATGAGTGATATCACCTATTCGAATTGCTCTTGAGACAAATTCAACATGAACTGCTTTGCAGTTCATTAAAGTCTTAAGAGCAACTCAATTCATGACCCCATGAAATCGACCAAATCAAGATTCAATCCTTAAATATGTAATCCTTAGTAACTGGGATCAATCTAGGAGCAAATTCCCCGGTAGATAAACCTCTCTGAAGCCAAAAAAACCCCTTCGGAGCTACAAAATAGACGGGTTTAAAAAAAAAAATTATTTTCTCAAAATTGTTTATTGTCAATTTTGATGGTTTTAGATACATACCATTTTACACGTATTTCCGTTTTTAGAACTTTGTATATTACATTAGTAAGAAGCAGACTTGAGCACTGTGCAGAAACCTGGCCTCCTTATCAGTCCACTTTTATCAAGCATTTAGAAATGGTCCAAAGATTAAAAAAAAATGTTTTAAAGCCAAAATAAGATTTGATAACAAATCTTATACAAATGTTTGTAAACATTTTAATTTAGCAAGTCTCGAATGTCGATGGAAATACTTCAACACTGTTTTCCTTTTTAACTATGATGTGTCCATAACATCTTTGACTGCTCTTATCTGATCAATTCTGTATCTCACCATTCACCTAGTCGACATCTTAGGAATAATGCAAAATCTTTATTTTGCAACTCATTAAACAGACTTAATATTCCTGAATTCAGCCTTTTTATGAGAAGCCAAAATATTTTAATGTTATCATGGGCACTTACAATGTAGACAGTATATGTGCCATTCTCTGTCAATTTTAAGGAACAGCTGAAAAAAAGTACTGTTTTAGGCAATTGTTGCTTTCTATTTTGTGTTGTTATTGCTTCTCTTTTTGTGACTATATTATAATTAATTTGCATGTTGTTATCAATTCTATTATAGGACCACACCAAGTAGTAGGGTCTGTTGAATTGAAATAAATTGAAATAACTTTTCAAAATAGTGCATAATTTCTATATACTTCAATTTGATTGACAAAACTTTCTGCAATTTCGGTTCTAAACACATGCTTTTCTGAAATTTACACATGATACATGTAATTGTTTGATAACTGTTGGTTTACTAAAAAGATTACGGCAATTTCTGCCTCTAATTACAATAGTTGAATTTTACCAAAACATTTAAATATTTTCCCCTATCTGAAAAAAGGTAGCTTCCCCCAAAACCTTGATTGTTTCCTGAATAAAGTTTCTTGTATCTTGTAAGGCCCGGTCCTGTCCGATCCTATAAATTTCTAACGCGTTTTTTATCCCAATATTAGCGTGTCCCGACTTTGCACAGCTCCTTTGTTTCCGGTGGTTTTCTAGCATGGCGAGTCACGGCAGAACTCATGGTTGGCCTAAACAGAGCTCAAATACAGCATCGTATGCGGCGAAATATGGCATCACACATCCGTCAACAACTTTGGACAGACCCATTGACTTGTAAGAATCAAATGATCACTCAAATTATGTGTGCTTCTGCGAAATCGTATCATAACAAACCGCTGTAAACAAACCGGTACAAGCTTACATTGTACCGACAAACAATAATAATTGTTATCATTTATTTACATTCATAGATGGTTTTATTGCTTGTTTCTCTGAAACACTTGTGATTTAATTCGAACATATTCATGTGTAATTAAAATCATGACGTTCCAAAACTAGATTTGCACGTAAATGCTATGCCAAAAATATAGCATTTCTTGGCGGGGAAATTCGTAATTAAACTGAAAGTGCAAAAGTGGAACATGCATAAATTATTCATTATTATATGCAATATTATCCAAAGGTTACAGAAACGTATACTTTACTTTAACTACATTATTGATACAACTGCAGTTATATAAAACATGAAAATATGTGTAAGATCGGACTCAATTTTCTTATTTCCTGTTGGACAGCTGACCATCAATTATGCAAAAAAGACCAAGCTTAATTAATTGTGTAAGATGCAAATAAGGCCAAGCTTGATTAACTTTATAAGGTGTCGAGTGTGAAAGTCTACAGTAACGTTTCACTACAGGTATATTTAGTAAGGTAATCTGGTCAACTAATCAGGAAGGGGGTTTTGCACATCAGCATGCTCAATGCTGTTGTGAGTTTTCATTAGTGTAGGTAGCTCAATATTGGTAGAGCATCTGGCTTGTGTTTGGAGGTCCCGGGTTCATACCAGGTCTGGAAGAGCATTTTTCTTCACCTATTACATATGACTCCCAACTAAATACCCATGGAAGTGGTATAATGTTTCGACGGGGTCGAAGACTTTGTTGCATTTTCCTTTCCTTTAACATTAGTATAAAATATACCACTTCATCTAGCTACTTCTGCAGATTGAAGGCTCTGTAATCTTAGGTTGTGGCATAGACCATAATAAATTAGATAAAAAATGAATCCAAAAGAAAACAGTCCCAGTCCTATAAAAACTTATATAATTATTTATAGAATTTTGGATATATGACAATTAATTGTTCTGCTTTGTTTTGAAAAAGACTGCAATTTGTAACTTTTAATGTGATTTTGTGATATAATCCACATTATTATCTTCCTAGATATCCACTGACAAATTACACATTTGGAACCAAAGAACCTTTGTATGAGAAAGACAGTTCTGTGCCAGCACGTTTTGCTCGGATGAGGGAGGATTTTGATAAAATAGGGATGCGACGATCAGTGGAAGGGGTCCTCATTGTACACGAGCATGGACTACCCCATGTGCTTCTCCTCCAGCTTGGCACCACCTTTTTCAAATTGTGAGTATATAAAGATTAGACAGATTTAAATTAGATCACATATATATCTGGAAATTGTAAAATCAGTTTACTGATTTAGAGATATTTATAATCGATTATCATTTCTAGTTCTGTTCTATCAGTTGATTCTTTACTTTTGCGGATTGAATGCTCTGTAATTTTAGGTTGTTGCATGAGTCATGAAAATAGATGAAAAAAAACCTGACACACATTAATAGCTGGAGTACTTGAATTGCTTTGAATGGTCCCTGAATACGATAATTCTTCATACATAAACTACCAGAACATAAAAAAAAAGAAAAGTGATGAAAATAAATTTAAGTTATCAATCACCTATGGTAATTGTCACTCTTTATAATTACCGGGTAGTGAGCTTTTGTGGTAATTGCAGTGAATCTGAACATGTATATGTAGGTGATAATTATATATATTACCATGCATCCATGTTTGTAGAGCAACTCACTTTGAATTGCCGTATACAAATAATAAATGTATTTGTAACTATTGTTTGACAGACTCAGAACTAGTGCCTCTGATTAAGACTATCTTTACTGTATAAGTACAAATATATTTTGTAGACCTGGGGGCGAGCTGAATGCACAAGAGGATCAAGTGGAAGGACTAAAACGTTTATTAACAGAGGTATATATTGTATTACTGTTCACCTGGTAAAATTGACATTGTAAATGAATAATTGATCATCATCATACTAAGTTTTCTAGAGATCACATCAGATAATAAAAGATAATTTTTGAAAAAAGAGAAAAGGAGTATGGTATTGAATGAGAGTAAATTTGACTGGTTTAGATCTATACACTTCCCCAGCTGCATCTCGTCCAGAGCAGTATAATACATTTTGTATTTTAAAGTTGAGAACTTTAACTTGATTGAAACATTGTATCATGTAGTTTTTTGTTAATTTTTATAATATTGTTCAGAGATCGCCCGATGACTGAAGTAGTGTCCATGAAAAATAAATTTTATGCTGTATACAGTGGAAAAATTTCAACCTTGGAAAGTTGAAAAATCTACTTCACATGGTTGCAGTTGGAATGTGCATATTTATCTAGATTAGTCGGGGTAAACTCCTACATTCTCAATATTTGTTTCTAGACATGTTGTTTTGTTTCCAGACATATTTATCTAGATTAGTCGGGGTAAACTCCTATATTCTCAATATTTGTTTCTAGACATGTTGTTTTGTTTCCAGACATATTTATCTAGATTAGTCGGGGTAAACTCCTATATTCTCAATATTTGTTTCTAGACATGTTGTTTTGTTTCCAGACATATTTATCTAGATTAGTCGGGGTAAACTCCTATATTCTCAATATTTGTTTCTAGACATGTTGTTTTGTTTCCAGACATATTTATCTAGATTAGTCGGGGTAAACTCCTATATTCTCAATATTTGTTTCTAGACATGTTGTTTTGTTTCCAGACATATTTATCTAGATTAGTCGGGGTAAACTCCTATATTCTCAATATTTGTTTCTAGACATGTTGTTTTGTTTCCAGACATATTTATCTAGATTAGTCGGAGTAAACTCCTATATTCTCAATATTTGTTTCTAGACATGTTGTTTTGTTTCCAGACATATTTATCTAGATTAGTCGGGGTAAACTCCTATATTCTCAATATTTGTTTCTAACTAGACATGTTGTTTTGTTTCCAGACACTAGGAAGACAAGATGGTGGTACCATGGAGTGGGTCATTGAAGATACGATAGGCAATTGGTGGAGACCTAACTTTGAACCACCACAGGTAAAATTCTAATAGCATCGTGGGTGTGATATGTAATGGTGTTTCGATTAGTTGTTTTAGATTTTTGACCAATTAATTGAGTAAAGAATCTGTAATAAAGTTTCATTAGAAATACCTGACATCATGATACACGTAAGAATATTAATGGATTGGAAAAAAACTGGTTGCTTGATTGTGGTTATCACTTATATAATAAAACACACTTAAAGCACTAGAACAGCACAATAGGCACTAGGAAGTAATGTAAAACAAGGTTTGAATACCAAAGAAAGAAACCCTGGTAATTAAAGATTAATCAAGTTTAATTGATTTGATAGACAAAACGGATGATCGATCTGGAAATTTCAACCAATTCCCATCATTAGTGATATGCTTATATTACCAATGCAAAATACACGGATGAGTTGTCTTCAAAGTAAGTGCTTTAACTAAAAAAAACATTCAAAGGTAACAGGTAATAAGTATGAATTACCTGTTACCTTTGAATATGTCAGTGGCATTTCTGTCCCATTTCGATATTGGCTGGTTTTCATTTCCATTTGTGGAATTATTTAAGCTAAAATTTTCAATTGACATCAGATTTTGTGTAGCATCATTTCTGCCAAGGCAAATTATAATGGGAAAAATGCACTAATAAAATAATTAATGGAATATTTGCTAGTACAATTTTGTTTTGTTTGATATTTCAGTATCCCTATATCCCAGCACACATCACAAAGCCAAAAGAACACAAGAGGCTTTTTCTGGTCCAGCTCCCAGAGAAAGGTAAGATGGAAAACATTTATTTCTCATTTATTCCCCTGATTTGACAATAGGAAAATTAGTATTTTTCAAAATATCTGTCAAACATTATAACATTGGAACACACGCAATTAGATAAATATGGACAAGTTTGGATGTAATTGTTATTGTGTCACATAAAGATTAAATTACTTTTTGTTGACATATAAAATATGACCTCTGCATTGAAATCAAGAAGACAAATTTCAAGAACAATTTTTCCTCTGTTACCTGGTATAAAACCATCTCTCTTGATAAATGACTACCATAATTAAATCTGGAGAAGATTATAAAAAAACATTTATCTTGATAATTGGCTACCGTCATCTGGAGAAGATTATGAAAACATCTCTCTTGATAAATGGCTGCCATAATCTGGAGAAGATTATGAAAACATCTCTCTTGATACATGGCTGCCATAATCTGGAGAAGATTATAAAAATGTAGAAAACAGAGATTTTCAGTAACTTGTCTGTGTGTGTGTTTGTATGTACCTTCAGTTTATATCATATTTCAGCATTGTTTGCGGTACCCAGGAATTACAAATTAGTAGCTGCTCCTCTGTTTGAATTATACGACAACTCAGCGGGCTATGGACCAATCATATCCAGTTTACCACAAGCCCTAAGCAGGTAGGAGCAATCTTTACAAAAGTAACAACAAAAACAGTTATATTAAAGATATCTTTATGCGACATCATGCTGTAAGAATCAAGGAATGTTACTTTATTGTTTTTAGTTTAATTTTCTTAGTCGTGTTTTGTCTTTGTACTCTTTCTTTAAGCTTATAACATTTTATTGTGAAGTTCTTCTAAAATTGATTGGCCAGTAATAGGTGGATTATGACATGATTATATTGGGGGGGGGGGGGGGGGGGGGGGGGGGGGCATAAATACTCATATTTGATTATAGACGGTTAATGGTTAATGGGGTTTATATACATTTAACCCAATAGGAAAATAACTTAAGATGGTTTAGAGTTTAGAATACATAACTATCATCTTCTATATGTTATGTATATATCTGAATAGCCCTTTAAGGAAATTTACTAAAGAGAATCATGAATGAGCAATCCCTCTGATCCCAGGAATGTAAAACGGGGCCCTATGTGTTGTGTATTTGTAGGTAGTAAAACGGGGCCCTATGTGTTGTGTATTTGTAGGTAGTAAAACGGGGCCCTATGTGTTATGTATTTGTAGGTAGTAAAACGGGGCCCTATGTGTTGTGTATTTGTAGGTAGTAAAACGGGGCCCTATGTGTTGTGTATTTGTAGGTAGTAAAACGGGGCCCTATGTGTTGTGTATTTGTAGGTAGTAAAACGGGGCCCTATGTGTTGTGTATTTGTAGGTAGTAAAACGGGGCCCTATGTGTTGTGTATTTGTAGGTAGTAAAACAGGGCCCTATGTGTTGTGTATTTGTAGGTAGTTTTGTAGGCAACAATGAATTCATTTAAGAAACAAAACTGGCGTTCTATGTCCTATACTGTAGATAGGAAGGTACACTTTATATATGTTGATTACGGTTCTAAGAGATGATGATGAAAAGAAAATTGTCATTGTCTTATAGGGAATTTTCAAAGAAGAATCTTCAATATGAGTTATGCCCCCTTATCAAGGAAAGGAAATTGAGGTCCATTGCCTGTATTGATTTTGTAGGTGTTGAAAGACTAGGTTAAATATTTTGAGAAGAGAGGTGTATTCTGGTAGCTCTAATAGAGACCACAATGTCAAAGTACAATCTTGTGATATCAATGGTTCTGGCATGTTACATGCTGGCATTAAGAATATATTGATTCTGAAAATGAAAGTTTACTAATTACTAATGATAATGTAATGGTAAGGTTGATGTGTGTTTCATTTCTTGGAGATGCCAGCAATGTTTTGCACACTCAAAATGAAAACATCTTGTCTCAAAATTATGATGAAAAAAGGTTGATTTCACTCATATGAAATTGTATTTCAAGCTAGAATATAAGGCCCATTTCTATATGTATGGGAGTAGACTATGTCAGGTTTACATGTACCTGAGTTCATTATTCACACACATCAGATTTGTTAATCAGTAAATTCAGACCCTGACTACAGGTACCCAGTAAATCAGACAGCAGTTGGGAGAATTAAACATGGAGCCTGTGCACATTCATATCGTTATAGGTAAACATGAAATGAATAGTTTGCTTATACAGATGATGGTATTGATAAAACACTTCTATTTAGTTAATATAAACATTAAAAAAATGTTTGGTCTTGATGACAAATACATGTATTTCCAACTTACCATTGCTGCACCTTATGAACAGCCAACAATTAAATACATTTTAACCCATTGGATGTAGAAGTGTTGCTCCCCTTTAGATGCTAGGCTGTGATTGCAGTCATCATGTATTTAACTCAGCTGAGGTAAATTGGTATTCTATAAGAGTTACTCCCCTTTATCTGACAGACTTTGCTTGCATGTAACATCATGTTGTAAGGATCCAAGGATGTTACTTTATTGTGACATCATGTTGTAAGGATCCAAGGATGTTACTTTATTGTGACATCATGTTGTAAGGATCCAGGGATGTTACTTTTCTGTGACATCATGTTGTAGAGACCAACCAACCAATTGTTTTCCCATAGACCTTAGTGTTAACGTTTTGGATTATTTCATTCAAATTCTTGAATTGAATATGACGATTATGGTTTTAATATAACAAAAGTTTAGGGTCTGATATAACACCTAATCAAAAAAAAAAGTTGGGTCCTTCAGCTCAAATTTTCTCCAGGGTAGCCATTTTGAAAATAGGTGAATTTCGCAGTAAAAATTCTCAAAAATCTTAAATGTTTACCTGTTTACTATTATTACGTGAACTTTTGGGGAAAAAACCAATCGGACTTAAGAAATTTATATCAACATTTCTTATTGATAGTTACCTATCAGGCTACATATCTATTTTCTCACTTCATAACATACTGGCCAATCAGTGGCTGCCAGACATTTTATCCTTGGCTCAACGTTCTATACACAGGGGCTGTTTCAAAAATATATTTTTTTCAATTTGTTGGTTGTTCCCTATAGCATCTTTCACATTTTTCAAAGATAACTTTTCTGGAACAGGATAGAACCATAGGATATGCTATTAAAATATGCAGTGCCTGACTGCAAGTCTTAGGCTGGTAGGTTGATTCTTCTATTGGTACCGGATATGAAATTCTTAAGAGAAAACCACATTAAAATTGAGTTAATTTTGAAATGTAAATTTTAATATCTTGATAAGCTTTGAATTTAAAGTGATGGCTTTTGGTTAATAGCCAAGTATAGAAATCGTGCTACTCAGAAATATAAACAAATAAGATATAGAATAAAGATCAGGGGGAGATAACTCAATGTTATCTCCTCCACCCCCTAATTTCTGGTCTTTTTGTAAAAAACGAAGAAAAAAAGGCCGAACGAGAAAAAAAATTAGGAGTGGAGCCATTATTTAGATAAAAGAGTCGAAACACAGACACGGAACCGGGCAGGTGACAACAAAAAATAACCAGATATATCACCAAACACTGAACTGGGGTAGTGACAACAGAACAACCAAACATATCACCGAATACCGAATCGGGGTAGTGACAACAGAACAACCAGACACACACCCACACATTGAACCGGGGTAGTGCCAGCAGTACAACCAGCATACCACCGTACCCCGAGCCACGATATATACCGCTACAATTGAAATATAGAATGTATGTCCGTATCTGTCCGGTCTATGGTCCTCCTTGTAACACTACATGTGTCATATTTTCATCATCAATCCCCCCTGAATCTCAATTTCTCTCTAAATTCTGCTACAATGCCTCCAAGATGAGAATCCCGTCCGAAAATGTGCTAGTCGGTCCCATCATCTGGTTTCCAGGGACGCTAGATGGCACAAAATGTCATATGCGGTAGCTATATGTAGAGACCAACCAACCAATTGTTTTCCCATAGACCTTAGTGTTAACGTTTTGGATTATTTCATTCAAATTCTTGAATTGAATATGACGATTATGGTTTATAACAAAAGTTTAGGGTCTGATATAACACCTAATCAAAAAAAAAAGTTGCGTCCTTCAGCTCAAATTTTCTCCAGGGTAGCCATTTTGAAAATAGGTGAATTTCGCAGTAAAAATTCTCAAAAATCTTAAATGTTTACCTGTTTACTATTATTACGTGAACTTTTGGGAAAAAAACCAATCGGACTTAAGAAATTTATATCAACATTTCTTATTGATAGTTACCTATCAGGCTACATATCTATTTTCTCACTTCATAACATACTGGCCAATCAGTGGCTGCCAGACATTTTATCCTTGGCTCAACGTTCTATACACAGGGGCTGTTTCAAAAATATATTTTTTTCAATTGGTTGGTTGTTCCCTTGTAAGGATCCAGGGATGTTACTTTTCTGTGACATCATGTTGTAAGGATCCAGGAATGTTACTTTATTGTGACATCATGTTGTAAGGATCCAGGAATGTTACTTTATTGTGACATCATGTTGTAAGGATCCAGGAATGTTACTTTTCTGTGACATCATGTTGTAAGGATCCAGGGGTGTTACTTTATTGTGACATCATGTTGTAAGGATCCAGGAATGTTACTTTATTGTGACATCATGTTGTAAGGATTCAGGGGTGTTACTTTTCTGTGACATCATGTTGTAAGGATCCAGGGATGTTACTTTATTGTGACATCATGTTGTAAGGATCCAGGGATGTTACTTTATTGTGACATCATGTTGTAAGGATCCAGGGATGTTACTTTTCTGTGACATCATGTTGTAAGGATCCAGGGATGTTACTTTATTGTGACATCATGTTGTTAGGATCCAGGGATGTCACTTTATTGTGACATCATGTTGTAAGGATCCAGGAATGTTACTTTATTGTGACATCATGTTGTAAGGATCCAGGGATGTTACTTTATTGTGACATCGTGTTGTAAGGATCCAGGAATGTTACTTTTCTGTGACATCATGTTGAAAGGATCCAGGAATGTTACTTTTCTGTGACATCATTTTGTAAGGATCCAGGGATGTTACTTTATTGTGACATCATGTTGTAAGGATCCAGGATGTTACTTTATTGTGACATCATGTTGTAAGGATCCAGGAATGTTACTTTATTGTGACATCATGTTGAAAGGATCCAGGAATGTTACTTTTCTGTGACATCATGTTGTAAGGATCCAGGAATGTTACTTTATGGTGACATCATGTTGAAAGGATCCAGGAATGTTACTTTTCTGTGACATCATGTTGTAAGGATCCAGGGATGTTACTTTATTGTAACATCGTGTTGTAAGGATCCAGGGATGTTACTTTGTTATTGTGACATCATGTTGTAAGGATCCAGGAATGTTACTTTATTGTGACATCATGTTGTAAGGATCCCGGAATGTTACTTTGTTATTGTGACATCAATATTATTACAATAGCTAGCCTTGTTACATTTTGAGCATGTTTAAGTTGAAATAGGAAACATGAAAGAGCTAAAATTTGGAATACCATATTGTTCAATTCTAGGTTGTAGTGATAGTGTCAACAGATGTTGTGGTTTGTAATGTAAGACTGCTGTCCCATCAGACCAGTTTGAATATTTAATCTGAACGAAGTGATAAAAGTTTAATACAGAGGACTTATATAGAGGTTATTTCAATACAGATAGAAGTTGGATTTATAGTATGGTTTGTTATTTGGAAATAAGGTTTGTCTGTCTGGCTAAATAAATCTGAGAACAGCTCGTGGTGTGAGGTACCGGTGTACATGCTACTGGTGAATGACAGTTCTGGGAATAGACCTTCCGATACATGCAACGTCTTTTCTGATAGCAAATTCTATATAGGTAATTAATAGATATAAGATTTACATGAGCTTGGAATATAAATATAAAAACAATATTGTGTATTTAGAGAGAAAATCCTGAGTTAATTACAATAAGCCATTATCATTTAATTAACTAATCTCAGTACAGTTTAATTAATGATTCTATCAAAAAAAAATCAACTTGGTACAATTTCTGAAAATGATGGGTGATGTCTTTGTGATTATTTTTCCTGAGTGCTGTTAAACTGTCTGCTGGGAAAAAGTTGTGAATCATTTACTATTGAGTCATTACTGACATACTCCCTTTAGAAAATATCTAAAAGTGTTTGTGGAGAAAAATGACCATCCAACATGAGTCATGTGACTGCTATTCACATTCTGAGTCATGTGACTTTTCTACTCAATTCAAGTGATTTATTTTTCTTGGTCATTTAAATTTGGCTTTCACAAACTTTTTTGGTTGAAAATTCAGACAATTTAGAATACTGTATTTATCTTAAAATAAACTCCCTTCCCTAGTATAAAAGTTAAGTATTCAAGTTTTGAGAGGGTTTATCAAAGTGAACCACTTTGTATTTTAAAATTACGCTTCTGCAAAAATTTGCAGGCATGCAGGGGCTTATTTGTGGATAAATACAGCTAATTCTGTTTTAGTATCTGGAAAGAATCTTGTACTTTTATTTCAATATCTCAGTTTCCACTTAAGCCATCATTTTATTTTAGTTTTATCTGTTTATACTTGTTAAAAGGTCACTGAATGAATTATTTTTTTATTATAATTTTTTCTAACATGTCTTTTCTCTTCTTCCTAAACAACTTTCTTCTTCCTGATGTTTCCCTGGACACTGCCTTAATTTTGGCCTTAAGTTGAGCATTCTCCCCTGCGAGGAAAACTTTGGGTTCTGTCCCCTGGCTGAGATATACAACTGTACGAGAGTCTATAAAAATGGTAGTTAATACGCCTGCTTATAATTAATGCTCAGCAGTTTAGGAGTGGGATGACTGGTTCGTCCATTGTCAGTACAATGCGACTAGATGAGGTGTTCTGTTGGATGTCTTTGGCAGTATGCTTCATTGAGGAACCACCATAAAGTTACACGCTATCACAAAAAGTGACAAACAGGAATATACAACAGTCTTCCAAAACACATACACTACGCACATGCATCTCGCACACAGCGGAGGCTGTCATTAAATGTCCATAGCTATATTGATAGGACGTTAACCGTGCAAAACCAAACCAAACATGTCTTTTAACTATCTATATATATAGTCTAATTAACCACTGATACTACTGGAGGGGCCTACAGGTTTGCACTCTGTCCATTTGTCAGTATTTGCGTTCTTTTAGTATTGAAATAATTACCCAGGTATTCTGTCTGACCATACATACATGGGAATTGAAAAACATGTGTTTTTAGGCCCCCGCCTTGAAATGGGGCTAGGGGCATTAAGTGTTACCCATGTCCGTCTTGTCCCGTTCTGTCCCATTCCAATACAATCTAACTAGCTAATCTCTGAACTGCTCATGCGATCCTCCCCAAACTGTGTTTCAGGGTTTCAAGTGGCAGCAAGGGCATTTATGTCTTACAGACATTTTCTGGTTTTTAGTACAAGCTGTATGAGAAAAGACTTCCAGACTTGAGAAAATACTTAATATTACAAAAATAAGTTTTTGCAGCCTTGGGGACTAATGTTCTCAGATTTGATAAGAACACTAGTTGGCACTCATGTACTTGTACTACAGTTGTGAAATATCATTACCTGGTGGTTACCCAATTACCTCCCTTAGACCCAGACGCTCAGTAATATATTATAAAACTTTACCACTTCAATTTTTAGTTCAAAGTTCCTTTATTACCTACTTCCAAACTGTAATACCTTAATTAACATTATCAGTTTCATCTAAGTTAATTATTTCATTTTAAAAAGTGTCTGTGAATCCAGCAAAGTTTCAATCTTTGTTATAATCAGACTGAATGATATTGTCTGGGTGTCGTTGTCGTTGTGTCTCAATAATTGGTAAAATTCCTATTGTGTACAGTGATGGGTTGTTTGGATTCTACCTGGAATAAGCCACAGGAAACTGTTGGTAATGTTGTACTGTACTGATATTTAGAAAATGTAAGTACTTACAATCTCCTCGTGAGGTAATTCCAAATCCTGCCAATTAATGCCAGACAGGAATTGGCATTGGTACGGAATATAAGTCTGATCGCAAAGAAAAAAAGGAGAACAGAACTTATCTTGAGCATAAAATTGAAACTTGAAATCAGAGTCTATATATAATGTGCTTCAAGATTAAAAGAGGTTTCACTTTTGTTTAAAGTTATATACAGAAAAAATAAAAAATAATCAATATTTATATATTTTTGTAATTAACATAGTTGCATTAATAATGATTCAACCCAGAACATTAGTTTGGCAAACCAGTACTCAAAATATTAGTTCATTAATTTTCAGAACATTATGAAACGTTTTGTTGATGTTGATCCCCACTCAAGTTACATGTAATTATAAATTGCCTGACTCTATCATATCTCAGAAGACAACAGTAAAAAAACCTTATCCTGCTTGCTGTAAAGAGGAAGTTTAATATAAAACAATTATCAAACATCAATAATTAAACAGTGATTCTTAGTTCCAATTAATTTGCCATCACAAGTAGGTAATATTGTTGTATTTGTATTATAGTTGCCAAAGTATCCTATGAAATCATCTGCATACAAAGATTAAAAGAATTTTGCAGATCAGTTGAAGATTTCTATTAAGATAATCAACAGATTGTCAAAAATTAAAAGATCTTTAAAAATCAACTGAAGATTTCCATCAAAATCATCTTCAGTCAAAAATGTCAATGATGTACAGATCAATTTCCATCAAAACCATAGACAAGAGACAGTCAACAATTGAAAAAGAAATACAGATCAATTAAAGATTCCATCAAAATCATATATACAAATTCAAAAAAAATTTAAATTACAAATCACAATTGAAGATTTCCTTTTAAAAAAAACATCTATAGATTATCAAAATTTACATATAGGGAGTCTCAGGATTGTGTCATCAAGACATATATAGCTGCCTACAAAATTAACAATTTACAGATGTCAGGATCTATTTAACAAAATTTCCTATAACATTATCAACAAAGAGTAAAACAAAATATCAATTTTTTTTTTTTACAGTTGACTTTTAAATTACGAGTGTGTGTCTTTCTATAAAACAAGATTTAGTTCTACTCTTGTGTGATAAAATCAAAGTCTTATACACACAAAATATCTGATATTTTTGTAAAACAAATAAATAGAAGGGCAATGCTGCTGGATGGTAAAATAACAGTACCGATGTTACAGGAGACGCTGGACATGTAATGATGGCATATTTGTTCTTTCTTGTGACCTTTTCAGAAATGTACTGTGGAGAGTCCAAGAGATAAACAGGCCCCTTTGGCCTCTTCTCTGCATGTCCATTAATTACAGGCATCAAGTACTTGTGTGAGCGGTCTGACCCCCCATGGTGTGAATATGTACAGCTGTATACCGTATACATCACCGGGGCCAAAGGGCCTCCAGTCTCGTAAGCATTCCCCATGGGTGCTTTGCTGTCGCCTCCGTCTGCGCCTCCGCGTGCACTCATACGGGGCGCGCAGCACTGTCTGTCGTCTGACAAGCATAGACTTGTGAAAGGCGACAGACAGAGTGCCAGACAATTGTCTCACCCGATGCACCAGATCCTCACAAATCCAAATTAAAGACACATGTCTGTTGTGACAGTTATTAAGCCGTGCCCCTAGAGATGCAGCGATCTGACCAGAGTGATATGGACATGTTGGATGAGTCACACCTACCCATCTTCTACTCCCCATCGTCCCCATCCGCCTTGGTCCCACCTAATCCTGTTCCTTTCCTGTTCTGCCCCTCAACGGCACGAAAATCATCTCAAGTGCATACAGAATCGGTGACAACTCCCATCATTTTTTTCTGGCTTAGATGTTAGGCTGTCATTAATTACTAGGCAAAAAGTGGATTGGGGGAACTTCCTATGATTTCAGTGCCTCAAGAAATAATGAAGAAATTAAGCCCCATTTGCATACAATGAAAGACATGGTTGGCAGTTTTACACTAATCAGTCATGAGTCAGAAGGGTCCATCTGGCATTTGCTAGGGTTTTACGTTTTTATCTAATTTTTAGACTTTCCATCACTTAATAATTTACCATTTAAAATAATTGAATATCTTTTAAGGGTTTCATTTTCTTTCATAATTGTTGGTAGCCATCAAGTGCTAAATCAGATCTGTGTCATGCTGACGACTCGCTCGCTAACAACTTAGTCGTTATTTATAAGAATAATGACGCTCGCTGCACTTTAGTATCCGTGGTTGCTTGGTGCTTTGTCATAGAAATGTAGAGAAAACTTTCTCTCAGCCCAAAAAACAATTAACAATTAATACTCCTATATAAAACTTCATCAGTGACATTTTCCTCGAAGTTGTTAAATTATTAGTTAATGAATGCATTTCAAAACAGCTGAGAAACCAAAATTACAACTTGAAATAATACTGTCATATTTTTGTTACCATGGAAATCTACAGACCTGAAATTTCGAGGAAAGTGGTAAATTGAAATTTATTTCTCAGATGTGTCATCTTTGAATGAATAGTGTTATTTTTGTTTGGTTGTTAATGTTTCTTATTCTTGCTGATCAAGGAGGGTAAGATGTCTGCATGTTGCTGCAATCTGACGTGTCATCATCAAAATCATGATTGAAATCACGATTGAATATGAAATAGTACTGTGTAGACAATTGATCGTCGAATTAGTGTAGACAATTAATCATCAAATTAGTGTACACTATTAATCGTTGAATTAGTGTAGACTATTAATCGTTGAATTAGTGTAGACTATTAATCATTGAATTAGTGTAGACTATTAATCGTTGAATTAGTGTAGACAAATAATTAATCATCAAATTAGTGTAGACAAATAATTAATCATCAAATTAGTGTAGACAATTAATCATTGAATTAGTGTAGACAATTAATCATTGAATTAATGTAGACAATTAATCGTCGAATTAGTGTAGACAATTAATCGTTGAATTAGTGTAGACAATTAATCGTCGAATTAGTGTAGACAATTAATCGTTGAATTAGTGTAGACAATTAATCGTTGAATTAGTGTAGACAATTAATAAATCATCGAATTAGTGTAGACAATTAATCGTTGAATTAGTGTAGACAATTAATCGTTGAATTAGTGTAGACAATTAATCGTTGAATTAGTGTAGACAAATAATCGTCGAATTAATGTAGACAATTAATTAATCGTTGAATTAGTGTAGACAATTAATCGTTGAATTAGTGTAGACAATTAATCGTCGAATTAGTGTAGACAATTAATCATTGAATTAGTGTAGACAATTAATTGTCGAATTAGTGTAGACAATTAATTGTCAAATTAGTGTAGACAATTAATCGTTGAATTAGTGTAGACAATTAATTAATCATTGAATTAGAGTAGACAATTAATCGTTGAATTAGTGTAGACAATTAATTGTCGAATTAATGTAAACAACTAATCAGTTAATATTTAGCATTGTAACATAATTGATGTAAATTGTGTGCAAGCACTGAAATCCAGAGCTGTAAATATGTTGCAAATACAGAGCAACCCGCTTATTTGCATAGCCCTTTTTCCATGACAAAATATGCAAATAACCGGAGTATTCGTATAGGCGGAGTTGGGTTTTGGCCCCTCTTATACACTATGTAGATCGTCAGGTCGGTACTCAAAATGGGCGCTATGTGATTGTTTACGTTATTTGCATTAAAAATATATTTAAAAAAAAAGACAGAATTTAAAATATAAGAGTAAATAAGAAATACATGGGTTGTTATTCTTTGTAAATGTACAAATATTTGTATATACTTCATCGTTTACTACTTGTCACTCCGAGTCTCTGGGTCCGATATCGGTCATACACACGTGGGTTGGCACTACGATGTACAATGTCATCGTTTCAATTAACATTCATTATCGTCTCGAGATGCGTTTTGTTCCTGCTATGAGTATATTAGTTGTTTGACCATAGATGATGAACTGCTTAAGCAATAGACTGTCTTAAATGACCGTGAGATGTGTATTGTCGTTTTGGTTTGTTTTGGAAAATGGCGCACACACACAAAGAGTTGTCGTTCATTACACATATGTCCCCACAATGCAACGCGCCTAGTGAACAATCATGGCGATCGCAACCTGCCTCAGTGAGTGTTCAAGTGCACAGAACACAGGATTGGATCGATGATATGATAAATAAACAAATCTTATCAAAAGATGAGACATATAAATATTTTATTCAGTAATTCTTCTGCACATTGCTACTGATATGGTATGGATAATAACTTAATGTCGATATCGATGCATCGAACGTAAACTGTAATGACGAAGTGTGAACCAATGATAAGATAACGTTGTACATCGTGTCGAATCAATATGTAAGTTAAAACACTTTTCATAAAACTTTTCTTACGGGAAAATCACAAAAATACCCTAAAATCAATTAAAATTTTTCGATTTTTTGGAATTTTTATATGCATATAAGCGGGAGTCGGTGTTTTAGTCGATGCAAATACACGGGATTAAAATACAAAGATAAAGAAGAAAAAAATAGGGACCTGAGAATTTTATGCAAATAAGCAGGATATTCAAATAACCGATATGCAAATAAGTGGGCTCCTCTGTAATCATATTAATAATTGTCGAACTTATGTCATAGTGAGTCAGGTTTCAAGATGTTAGTTTTCCTACACACAGATATTGTTTTCACCATTAAGAATGACAAGTAATCAGTTAAGCTATTTATCTAAATGTATGTGATCAGTGATATAGTCAAGTTAGTCAACTGACCAAGTCTCACTACAATTGTTTAAAAAAAGCAAAAATTAGCTTCAATTAAATCAAAGTTTTTTCACACTAACAAATATAACTTACCATGAAAATTAACCTAATAAATCCTTGCTGTGATATGACCATTAACAATATAAGCAAATCAACATACTTTCGCTGTAGATATATAAAAACTATTGATCAGATAGAAGTTTTGATATTTTTTTTTTGACCTTGGACAACTTTTATTCAAATATCTGAAAACAAAATTACTCAGTCCTTTTAAAAATGCACCCCACATCTTTTCAGAAAGGAAAAAGTAAAATACTTGTAAATTGCACATCTGTCATATTTACAAATACATTATATAGAATTTATTCTGTAACCATGGTACTTGTTAAAAAATAATAGCTTTGTGTTATCTATGGTAAGGAATGACAGACAATGAGGTTGCTAGGAAGAAACGACATAGGGTGACAAACCGACTTTGGTTCAGCCTGGCACTAACGGCCGATTATATGTAGCCTCCATATGAATAAGTGTAAGAAATGAAGATAGATTAGGGTTGTACCGGCTGTATAGGGGCCGAGTTTGAGAGGAGACTATAGTTACAATCCCACTGAATTGTTGTCCAGATCCTCCCCATTGATCATAATCTGCAGGCTCCGATATCGCTTGTTGACTAGAGTTGAACTCACTAAGATACACAACTTTGTCCTCTGCAGATTTGAAGCTTATTGGAGCCTCATCTGTGTATTTTATTGAGTTGGCAATGATGAATATATTTTCTTTCACAGTTTATATAAATATATAGCGTTGGAAATCACTATAAGAGTCATGTTCATGATCGATCATTACTATCTCTTAAAGAATCAGTGATCAAAATCAATCATCAACAGAAAAGGAAATATCTTCAACAGAATTAGCTCAAATGACAGAATTTTAAATGTTGTGGATAATATTGGATTAAGGCATCGAGCTATATATATATGTGTGATTTGTTCATTTATTCATTTTTCAAGTCTTCTGTAAATCTCAATAACCCTTGAAAATTTCCATGTGATAGTCAAACAATAATCATTGATTAAATCATGATCAATTAGTCATAGTAATAGGTAAAACTACTAATCATTGATTAAATCATGATCAATTAGTTATAGTAATAGGTAAAACGACAATCATTGATTAAATCATGATCAGTTATAGTAGTCATAGTAAGAGGTAAAATGACTAACCATTGATTAAATCATGATCAGTTATATAATTAGTCATAGTAAGAGGTAAAACAATTAACCATTGATTAAATCATGATCAGTTAGTCATAGTAAGAGGTATAACTACTAATCATTGATTAAATCATGATCAATTAGTCGTAGTAAGAGGTAAAATCCCCCTACCATGGGTTTATAAAAGTCTTAACTCCAGATTTGAGGTTAAGTGTCAGAAAAATGGTTGTTATTTTAGAAATTCAGTGGTTATGATTTCAATAAGTTACGACAATTATAAGTGGAAGCAACCTGTGGAATTTTTAGTTCATGTTTGGAATTGATACAATACAGATCTAGAGTTAAAACATTTAGATATTTCAAAATATTTTTACACATGCAGTATCTTTTTATTTGATGTTCTCTTGATCATTCTTGCAATGTATGACTATCTCCAAGTATATCCATACATTTTGATATGCATGCCTTGAATATCAAAATGAATACTTTTTGCTCTAGCCTACATATAATTATATATTTTTAGCCCACCATCTGGGCTTGTTTTGGATACATTTACTCCTATATAAATTAAGTTTCACTAAAATTCCTTTGACATTGCCAAAATCTAGTTGGATTGATCAGGTTTGATAAAAACTTCAACATAAATAGTCTTTGTGAAAACTTGCACATTTGATGAATTTATCAACGGGTAGCCAGCAACTCGATACATCTGTGTGTAAATTAAACAAACTTTATCAAATAATGTGATTCCTCATTTTGAACTTAAAAGGATTGTAAATATCTGTAGGATTCGCTCATCATCAGTATTGGTGGACACTTAGAAATGAAGGACAGAAACACAAAACTCTTTAAAAAATCTAGATAATTTAAATTTCAATACATCAGATGTAATGGAGAAAACATTTCGTGTGACACGTAATATACAGATATGTATATATCACAATCAACAGTAATTATGGAGGAGACATCGTCAGATTCACTTTTCACACAATCGATCTTAGTCAACAGAGTGCTTTAATTGCTATTGTCTTGTGCCGACAACTTTTCAGAGCAGACAAAAGCCATCCAGTATAAAAAACCATTATACATGCACCCCCTATTGTATGCAAATGAGTCCTACTTTCTTATTGTCGCTAGCTGTTGGCAGATCTTATGCCTGTCAGTATTGGTCATGATTCATCCAGTTCATAATTGTTTGTACAGCCTCCCGAACATTTTTTCCCTTGACAAACTTAATTTTGCTGTGAATTCTTGATTCCTTTGTTCCGTATCTGATGTAATGTTTAAGCCTGATTGCTTCTTCTGCAGACATGCGTTTAGCATTTACTGTGACAAGTTTGGTGGAAAAGAGACAAATTTCCAACCACCTGGTCCAATGGTTGACTTTGAATTGGTGACGGTGGTGCTTAAGCACGTGTCAAGTGAGACGATGTCCTTCCAATACACAAAATTTAATTGTCTTCAACGCACAAAGACTGCTCATGTGTGTGTCTGGTACAATGTATGCAAACAGCTATTCCTATTCTATCTGTTTTTGTGTCCTCAATACAGTGTTGTGTCCTCAATACAGTGTTGTGTCTGTAATACATACAGTGTTATGTCCCCAATACATACAGTGTTGTGTCCCCAATACATACAGTGTTGTGTCCCCCAATACATACAATGTTGTGTCCCCAATACATACAATGTTGTGTCCCCAATACATACAGTGTTGTGTCCCCAATACATACAGTGTTGTGTCCCCTAATACATACAGTGTTGTGTCCCCAATACATACAATGTTGTGTCCCCAATACATACAATGTTATGTCCCCAATACATACAATGTTATGTCCCCACTACATACAGTGTTGTGTCCCCAATACATACAGTGTTGTGTCCCCAATACATACAGTGTTGTGTCCCCAATATATACAATGTTATGTCCCCAATACATACAGTGTTGTGTCCCCAATATATACAATGTTATGTCCCCAATACATACAGTGTTGTGTCCCCAATACATACAATGTTGTGTCCCCAATACATACAGTGTTGTGTCCCCAATACATACAGTGTTGTGTCCCCAATACATACAGTGTTGTGTCCCCAATACATACAGTGTTGTGTCCCCAATACATACAGTGTTATGTCCCCAATACATACAGTGTTGTGTCCCCAATACATAGTGTTATGTCCCCAATACATACAGTGTTGTGTCCCCAATACATACAGTGTTGTGTCCCCAATACATACAGTGTTGTGTCCCCTAATACATACAGTGTTGTGTCCCCAATACATACAATGTTGTGTCCCCAATACATACAATGTTATGTCCCCAATACATACAATGTTATGTCCCCACTACATACAGTGTTGTGTCCCCAATACATACAGTGTTGTGTCCCCAATACATACAGTGTTGTGTCCCCAATATATACAATGTTATGTCCCCAATACATACAGTGTTGTGTCCCCAATATATACAATGTTATGTCCCCAATACATACAGTGTTGTGTCCCCAATACATACAATGTTGTGTCCCCAATATATACAATGTTATGTCCCCACTACATACAGTGTTGTGTCCCCAATACATACAGTGTTGTGTCCCCAATACATACAGTGTTGTGTCCCCAATACATACAATGTTGTGTCCCCAATATATACAGTGTTGTGTCCCCACTACATACAGTGTTGTGTCCCCAATACATACAATGTTATGTCCCCAATACATACAATGTTATGTCCCCAATACATACAGTGTTGTGTCCCCAATACATACAGTGTTATGTCCCCAATACATACAGTGTTGTGTCCCCAATACATACAGTGTTGTGTCCCCAATACATACAGTGTTGTGTCCCCAATACATACAGTGTTGTGTCCCCAATATATACAATGTTATGTCCCCAATACATACAATGTTGTGTCCCCAATATATACAATGTTGTGTCCCCAATACATAGTGTTGTGTCCCCAATACATACAGTGTTGTGTCCCCAATACATACAATGTTATGTCCCCAATACATACAATGTTATGTCCCCAATACATACAGTGTTGTGTCCCCAATACATACAGTGTTGTGTCCCCAATACATACAGTGTTGTGTCCCCAATACAAACAATGTTGTATCCCCAATACATACAGTGTTGTGTCCCCAATACATACAGTGTTGTGTCCCCAATACATACAGTGTTGTGTCCCCAATACATACAGTGTTGTGTCCCCAATATATACAGTGTTGTGTCCCCAATACATACAGTGTTATGTCCCCAATACATACAGTGTTGTGTCCCCAATACATAGTGTTATGTCCCCAATACATACAGTGTTGTGTCCCCAATACATACAGTGTTGTGTCCCCAATACATACAGTGTTGTGTCCCCAATACATACAGTGTTGTGTCCCCAATACATACAATGTTATGTCCCCAATACATACAGTGTTGTGTCCCCAATACATACAGTGTTGTGTCCCCAATACATACAATGTTATGTCCCCAATACATACAATGTTGTGTCCCCAATACAATGTTGTGTCCCCAATACATACAGTGTTGTGTCCCCAATACATACAGTGTTGTGTCCCCAATACAATGTTGTGTCCCCAATACATACAGTGTTGTGTCCCCAATACAATGTTGTGTCCCCAATACATACAGTGTTGTGTCCCCAATACAATGTTGTGTCCCCAATACATACAGTGTTGTGTCCCCAATACATACAGTGTTGTGTCCCCAATACATACAGTGTTGTGTCCCCAATACATACAGTGTTGTGTCCCCAATATATACAATGTTATGTCCCCACTACATACAGTGTTGTGTCCCCAATACAATGTTGTGTCCCCAATACATACAGTGTTGTGTCCCCAATACATACAGTGTTGTGTCCCCAATACAATGTTGTGTCCCCAATACATACAGTGTTGTGTCCCCAATACAATGTTGTGTCCCCAATACATACGGTGTTGTGTCCCCAATACATACAGTGTTGTGTCCCCAATACAATGTTGTGTCCCCAATACATACAATGTTGTGTCCCCAATACATACAGTGTTGTGTCCCCAATACAATGTTGTGTCCCCAATACATACGGTGTTGTGTCCCCAATACATACAGTGTTGTGTCCCCAATACATACAGTGTTGTGTCCCCAATACATACAATGTTGTGTCCCCAATACAATGTTGTGTCCCCAATACATACAGTGTTATGTCCCCAATACATACAGTGTTGTGTCCCCAATACATACAGTGTTGTGTCCCCAATACATACAGTGTTGTGTCCCCAATACATACAGTGTTGTGTCCCCAATACATACAGTGTTGTGTCCCCAATACATACAGTGTTGTGTCCCCAATAAATACAGTGTTGTGTCCCCAATACATACAGTGTTGTGTCCCCAATACAATGTTGTGTCCCCAATACATACAGTGTTATGTCCCCAATACATACAGTGTTGTGTCCCCAATACATACAGTGTTGTGTCTGTAATACATACAGTGTTGTGTCCCCAATACATACAGTGTTGTGTCCCCAATACAATGTTGTGTCCCCAATACATACAGTGTTGTGTCCCCAATACATACAGTGTTGTGTCCCCAATACATACAGTGTTGTGTCTGTAATACATACAGTGTTGTGTCTCCAATACATACAATGTTATGTCCCCAATACATACAGTGTTGTGTCCCCAATACAATGTTGTGTCCCCAATACATACAGTGTTGTGTCCCCAATACATACAGTATTGTGTCCCCAATACAATGTTGTGTCCCCAATACATACAGTGTTGTGTCCCCAATACATACAGTGTTGTGTCCCCAATACATACGGTGTTGTGTCCCCAATATATACAGTGTTGTGTCCCCACTACATACAGTGTTGTGTCCCCAATACATACAGTGTTGTATCCCCAATACATACAATGTTGTGTCCCCAATACATACAGTGTTATGTCCCCAATACATACAATGTTGTGTCCCCAATACATACAGTGTTATGTCCCCAATACATACAGTGTTGTATCCCCAATACATACAGTGTTGTGTCCCCAATACATACAGTGTTATGTCCCCAATACATACAGTGTTGTGTCCCCAATACATACAATGTTGTGTCCCCAATACATACAGTGTTATGTCCCCAATACATACAGTGTTGTGTCACCAATACATACAGTGTTGTGTCACCAATACATACAATGTTGTGTCCCCAATACATACAGTGGTGTGTCCCCAATACATACAGTGTTATGTCCCCAATACATACAGTGTTGTGTCCCCAATACATACAGTGTTGTGTCCCCAATACATACAGTGTTGTGTCTGTAATACATACAGTGTTGTGTCTGTAATACATACAGTGTTATGTCCCCAATACATACAGTGTTGTGTCACCAATACATACAGTGTTGTGTCACCAATACATACAGTGTTGTGTCACCAATACATACAGTGTTGTGTCACCAATACATACAGTGTTATGTCCCCAATACATACAGTGTTATGTCCCCAATACATACAGTGTTATGTCCCCAATACATACAATGTTGTGTCCCCAATACATACAGTGTTGTGTCCTCAATACATACAGTGTTGTGTCCCCAATACATACAATGTTATGTCCCCAATACATACAGTGTTGTGTCCCCAATACATACAGTGTTGTGTCACCAATACATACAGTGTTGTGTCACCAATACATACAGTGTTGTGTCCCCAATATATACAATGTTGTGTCACCAATACATACAGTGTTGTGTCACCAGTACATACAGTGTTGTGTCACCAATACATACAGTGTTGTGTCCCCAATACATACAATGTTGTGTCACCAATACATACAGTGTTGTGTCACCAATACATACAGTGTTATGTCCCCAATACATACAATGTTGTGTCCCCACTACATACAGTGTTGTGTCCCCAATACATACAGTGTTGTGTCACCAATACATACAGTGTTGTGTCACCAATACATACAATGTTGTGTCCCCAATACATACAATGTTATGTCACCAATACATACAGTGTTGTGTCCCCAATACATACAGTGTTGTGTCACCAATACATACAGTGTTGTGTCCCCACTACATACAGTGTTGTGTCCCCAATACATAGTGTTGTGTCCCCAATACATACAGTATTGTGTCTGTAATACATACAGTGTTGTGTCCCCAATACATACAGTGTTGTGTCACCAATACATACAGTGTTGTGTCACCAATACATACAGTGTTGTGTCACCAATACATACAGTGTTATGTCCCCAATACATGCAATGTTGTGTCCCCACTACATACAGTGTTGTGTCCCCACTACATACAGTGTTGTGTCACCAATACATACAGTGTTATGTCCCCAATACATAAAGTGTTGTGTCCCCACTACATACAGTGTTGTGTCCCCAATACATACAATGTTATGTCCCCAATACATACAATGTTATGTCCCCAATACATACAGTGTTGTGTCCCCAATACATACAGTGTTGTGTCTGTAATACATACAGTGTTGTGTCCCCAATACATACAGTGTTGTGTCCCCAATACATACAGTGTTGTGTCCCCAATACATACAGTGTTGTGTCTGTAATACATACAATGTTGTGTCCCTAATACATACAGTGTTGTGTCCCCAATACATACAATGTTATGTCCCCAATACATAGTGTTGTGTCCCCAATACCAACAGTGTTATGTCCCCAATACATACAGTGTTGTGTCCCCAATACATAGTGTTAATTTGTGTCCCCAATACATACAGTGTTATGTCCCCAATACATACAGTGTTGTGTCCCCAATACATACAATGTTATGTCCCCAATACATACAGTGTTGTGTCCCCAATACAAACAGTGTTATGTCCCCAATACAAACAATGTTGTATCCCCAATACATACAATGTTATGTCCCCAATACATACAATGTTGTGTCCCCAATACATACAATGTTGTGTCCCCAATACATACAATGTTATGTCCCCAATACATACAGTGTTGTGTCCCCAATACATACAATGTTATGTCCCCAATACATAGTGTTGTGTCCCCAATACCAACAGTGTTATGTCCCCAATACATACAGTGTTGTGTCCCCAATACATAGTGTTAATTTGTGTCCCCAATACATACAGTGTTATGTCCCCAATACATACAGTGTTGTGTCCCCAATACATACAATGTTATGTCCCCAATACATACAGTGTTGTGTCCCCAATACAAACAGTGTTATGTCCCCAATACAAACAATGTTGTATCCCCAATACATACAATGTTATGTCCCCAATACATACAATGTTGTGTCCCCAATACATACAATGTTGTGTCCCCAATACATACAATGTTATGTCCCCAATACATACAGTGTTGTGTCCCTAGTATGCATGTATACAATGAAATACAGTGCCGTTTATTAAAATAAATTGAAATAAAAACTAGATAAAAACAAAGTATATTCAATATTTTGCCTCCATTTCAGTACACTACAATCAGTAGATAGCTTTCCTGAAATCTGTCCCATTGACATATTGACTTGTTGGATTATTTTGAGGTTTTTCAGAGTTTCAGGAAGATCAAATAGACAGTTTGATAGTGGACTGATTTTGAAAATTTTGCTAACTGTTTTGAGGATTTGTATAATGATCAGACTGTTTTTGAGTATTCAGCTTACAGTTTTTGAAGATTTTAGTGTTTTAGGGTGGTATGGTTGTGATGCCAACTACTGATTATGTTGGCCGGAGGGTTACAGATGCGTCCGTTACAAACGTGTGCCTGTAATGGCTCCCCCCTTACCGGCCAAACAAAGCAGCGACACTTGTCCCCCATCTTAATTTACACGGATTTGCTGTTGCTTTGTCTAGCCAAATCTTTGTCAGTAGTAATTACTGGCGTGTTGACTGCTGGGGGCAGGCCAGGGAGAGCTAAGCGGGGCATTGATCATGACGGAAGCGTCAAGGATTGTCAGCACTAAATGGACACCTCTTACACACGCCTGATTAATCTTCAGTGTTCATGTTTAAATAAAATGCCATATAATATAAAATAATGATCAGTAATGAATATATTTTTGTACAAAGAAATGGTCACCTTCATCCTTATATTCTGATAAAATGGCAAATAATTTCAAAGCTGAAAGAAATCAGTATATATTCATATGAAGTAGTCCTGTCTCCATGCATTTTTCATATTTAATATTTTTTCTACAGTACTAAAGTTGATTGCCTTTTCATTTGAGATGAAGAATGAATTGATCAAATATCAAAATTTTACCTATCTTTTGGCAAAGACTCGATCCATATTGTATTTTAAGCTCTCTTTTTTGTTAATTTAGATAATTCCCTGTGAAATATGATTCTTCAACCAGGAGATAGATATCAGCTGGAGTAACATGAATCTTTATTTAATGGTATACAAGGTTTCACTAAAGCAATTGAGCCAAATGACAAAAAAACAACAAAAAGAAATATTTGTATTAAAGTCCTGCAAAATTAAGATAAAACCCTCAAAGCAAATTTATAACTCTCCAGTATAATAATTGAATGACGAACGCTGAGACTGGGGGGCATTTATTGCTTTTATAGAATTTTGATCCTAGCGAGATTTCTTTTGTCACCAAAATTGTTGCCAATTCCTGGAGGACTGATTAATTACTTCTGTAAAAAGGAGAGGCTGCCAGTCAGAAACCATTAAGTATCAAAATTGTACAAGACACAAAATAATTTTTTTGACAGAATGACATTTTCGGGAATAAAGAAGTGTCCTAAGCACCACAAGTGACCATCTCCAGCCACAGTTGACCACATGGCTAGAGGTTTCCTTCACTAGTATTGATATCTTTTTGTCATCTTCATTAATTATGTACCATCTGTTGAGATGTCCCTTGTTCTTTGTTGGTAGTGCTAACAACAGTTCCTGGTTGAAGCATGGGGGTTCATTTAACTAATACTGGTCACTGACCTTGGGATATCATCCTCTTGTACAGATTTTGTGAGTTTCAAGTGTGGAATTTGATATATTTACACAAAGACAAATTATCAGAGACCCATAATAATATCCAATTTTGATATGGATACAACTTTTGACATCTAGTACTGTAGTCATACTTTGGTTTGGTTTGTTTTTGTTTAACGTCCTATTAACAGCCAGGGTCATTTAAGGACGGGCCAGGTTTTGGAGGTGGAGGAAAGCCGGAGTACCCGGAGAAAAACCACCGGCCTACAGTCAGTACCTGGCAACTGCCCCACGTAGGTTTCGAACTCGCAACCCAGTGGTGGAGGGCTAGTGTTAAAGTGTCGGTATACCTTAACCACTCGGCCACCGCGGCCCCTCTGTAGTCATACAATGTTTGATCTCTATGTAAGTCTGTTGTCACTACAATGTTTGACATCTAGTACTTTAGTCATACAATGTTTGATCGTGACCTCTATGTAAGTCTGTTGTCACTACAATGTTTGATCTCTATGTAAGTCTGTTGTCACTACAATGTTTGATCTCTATGTAAGTCTGTTGTCACTACAATGTTTGATCTCAATGTAAGTCTGTAGTCACTACAATGTTTGACCTCTATGTAAGTCTGTTGTCACTACAATGTTTGACCTCTATGTAAGTCTGTAGTCACTAAAATGTTTGATCTCTATGTAAGTCCGTAGTCACTACAATGTTTGACCTCTATGTAAGTCTGTAGTCACTACAATGTTTGATCTCTATGTAAGTCTGTAGTCACTACAATGTTTGATCTCTATGTAAGTCTGTTGTCACTACAATGTTTGATCTCTATGTAAGTCCGTAGTCACTACAATGTTTGATCTCTATGTAAGTCTGTTGTCACTACAATGTTTGACCTCTATGTATGTCTGTTGTCACTACAATGTTTGACCTCTATGAGCATTAAGGTAAGCTATGTTATGTATATAGAATCTGAAATCTTTGTAAAATTTAGAAGTGACCAATTTTATTTCAAATTGCCCCTAAGCTACCTAAGCCTCATATATTCAATTAGAATGTAATCTCAAGCATTTTTAAAAGTGAAGAATAGTTTAAATGCCAGTAACCATTTTCGACCCCTATCTTTCAACGACTTTGTTTCGGTGTAGAGATGGGACAACAGCATGCTAGTGTCTTTGACCTCAGTGTGAGGACAATGTGGTCAATGATTATAGATAGAGCCCGTAGGATATAATGACCATCACTGAATGGTCATTGTTGACCACAGGTATTGGGTAACTATTGTTTTGGCAAGAATCCTTTCTGACCGGTTCGTAAGGACATGTGGTCATTTGGCGTGTGTGATTATTCTGGACATGGACAGAGAGAAGCCAAAGCTGTCTGTTAAGTGTTATCTATTTTTACCATTGTTTTGGTGAGATGACCGGCAGTGTTGGGTAACTATTGTTTTCTTCCGAATCTTTTGTTACTGGTGTTAAGCCATTCATATTTCACCTGATCTTGACAGATGAGGCAGATGACCATTCTGTCTTGACCATTGTGTTTTTGGATGACCAAGAGTGTTGGGCAACTATTATTTTGTTCAATACCTTCAAGACCTGTGGTCAGCGTTGTTTTTGAATTTGATTTTTGCCTGGAGATTTATTTGGTTATAAATCCTTTGAATTGCATGGCCAGCAGGTGATCCCTGCATTGACTTCCTAGATTAAGACACTATGTATTTCATGCAATTATGGAGTGGTCAGTATTTAAGATTTCAAGTTTGGCCTGGAGGAAATGAACTATTTAATAGAGGGATTTTCATATTAAGCAGATGATATTAGAATCGTAACACCTGTGTCCAATGGATTCGTGAAAAAGAAGGAATTATAAGTACAGATTTTGTTTGACTCTTTTATATATCGTAGACAATGTAATCAATAATTGCTATCAATTATTTTAAATAACTTTCATGTTTTAATTGGCATTAGTTTTTATCTCATCCTTGTAGGACCTATAACTGTAGATATATAGTTAACAGTAACTTAGCTACTTTGAATTGGTATTGGACTTATAAAACAACTTTTTCAAGGTGGTGTATTTTCTCTTGTTTTCAAGGAAAGAAGAAAAATGCGGAAAAATCATGCAATATCTTGAAAAGAAATTTCTGCAAAAAATATATCCTGATTACTTAAAAAGTTTGTTTTATTACACATACATCATGATGCACTGAAATAAAAAAAATTACAGTATGCAAAAACTAAAAACAACGCATGAACTTTTTGAAAGTTTATCAGATGTATTATTAATTGATACTTTGATCAGTGATGAAATTTAAGTGATTTTCAAATTGAAGTATACACCCAAATTATGGACTTAGAAGGATTTTGTTTACATAGCATGTGTTATAGAAGGATTTTGTTTACATAGCATGCGTTATGATCGTGAAGTTTATCAAGTGTTGATGTCATTTTAAAAATCCTCTCTTTGAAAAACGACCGATCCTACATTAGGGTTACCATTGAGGATATGTACAAGTTGCCGTTATAATCCTGCACTCTGAAGACACGTACAGCGCTTTGTTATAAGGACTCTTGATCTGTTGCATGAATTAGTTCATAAATAACATTTACCTCTCGAAAATGTTTTGATCCAATGACCTAAAGTGAGAAAATGTTTAGTTCCAATGACCTAAAGTGAGAAAATTGCAGAATAGAATCGTGAGAAAACGGAAATCGTCGGAAAAGATTTAACTTTCCAAAATCCTTTTTCCAAGTGATTATTTGTTGCCCTTACCAACACCCCCATGTGTGAGGTAATCGGATTAAGACGGGGAGACAAAATACACTGCAACAAGAGGAGTCCATCATAACGGCGATAATGTAATTTGCCGAGCCCCAGGGTACAGTGTATTTGATTCCCAGTGGTTGTCATTTGGTACAATACAGCCCTAAAATAGGGATAGTCTCCATCAGTGTTGTCAAATCAGTTACGGACAATATCTGTGGTTGTCCACCTTATAAATGTTCTACGAGGAATAGTCATTCACATTCAACAACAAACCACATGATCGGGACAAGTCCTGGAAATCAAAGTTAAATAGCTAAGGTACGGGGTAACCTTTTGTCTCCAGTGCTTCAACAGGTTCATCTTAAAGTATAAACTTAAATAATTTTTTTCTTATAATTAATAATTCAATATTCTTCACCATGTAAAAAGTCCAAATAGAAATTCTCTAAATGCAATGGACAATACTGTACAGTTATTGGTATATATTTGATGGGGATTTATAATTTTGCTTAATTCTTAATGCAAAAATTTATACCCTGCAGTGAATATCAATATATATAAAGAAATGTTTAGAAGCATTTACTGCAGAATGTTTATGCGGCATGATTGTTGGAAATTTAACCCCCATGAACTTGGATCTGACTTATATATATAATAGACAACCCAGAAAATAAAACCCCCATGAAAATATAATAGACAGCCTAGAAAATAAATCCCCGATGAAATTTAACAAATATATAGTATGGAAGCTGGAGGTGTGTTGTCCATCATGGTGGTGTCTGAAAAAATGTTGGAAACTATAACTTTCACAGTATATATTCTCTAGGTTCTGTATTGGGTCTTTGTTTGTCTAGATGTTACCTTCACACATATATTAAAGTAACATTAGTTATAAAAATTGTACTTTCATTTGCTGCTTGTGCTAGCATATAATTTTATTTGAAGAAGATGCACCAGAAAATGGATTTAATTAATTCCTTGCCTGGATCAGGTATTGTGTTTATAATTGGTTAAGATGCTGGTTATAACACTCATCTGTTATAGTGTTTTAAGATGTCTAGGCCATTTGTTTACATTTTTTGATTCATCGCCTGTGATATCCACCAGCCAGTATGTCCAGTGGCTGAGCAAAAGCTGGACAGCAGGGGAGGCATTGTCTATCAAACTGGTCAACAGACGCTGCTTCTGTCGCTTGGTCAGATCTGGAGGTCAATATCCCATCAGCCAGGTCATTTTTAGGACACTGACCATTTTAATAGGGTGCATACTTTAATTGGATTAGCAGGTTAGCTAGCGCTCTTGGTTAAATTATGCTAATTCATAAAGCATGAATATCCATGCGAATAATGATTTATTAAGAAGCTTGAAGCTATAAGGTTTATATGAATATTCATGATTTAAACCTGAAGGTTTATGCAATTCTATGATTAAGATCTAAAACATTTCTTCTAAGGTATCAGCACTATTTTGAATTGAAAAATTGCAAAAGAATTGTTGCACCAAGCTGGAATTGAAACCATATTGACTAAAATATTAAATTCCTACAGACACTGCTCTATATAGAGTAATGATACCAGTTAAGAAAAAGAAAACCATTTAACTAGACTTTGGTAAGGTAAGCTGATAAGGAGTAATTAAAAAAATGTCCAGTTTTGTAAATTATTTAGGCATTTAACTTTAATTAATTATAAATTTTAATTACAGTTGTATCCAATGAGAACATCAACCTCCTAAATTAAGTCAATTTCCCCTAAATTTGTGGTGACATGTGATTTGTTGTAAAAAACAAAATATGTAATTGATCAGTATAAACATGACAATGAGTTTATACAATCTTGAACAATTAATCCCCTGGCTGAGTAAGCTGGCGTTTCCCCTTCAAATTGCTGAAGTTGGCCTGAGCACCATATAGAACATAGAAGTTGAAGAATAATGTTGTTGATATAGATATTTGATTTAAAGGGGGATAACTTATGAGTCTCGACTAACAACATTTTGTCTGTATGTACATGTGTACACTTGATTTGAAGTCAGAATTGCCTGAGGTGAACTGCTGACCGGAAGCCTGTGATATTTTTAGGTTATGATTTAGACTATAAATGAATCTGATCAGCCATATTGTCAAAAGTTTTATTTGTTGATGACCGCTGGTCACTGTAAAATATTCTGACCATTGGTCAAGATGAACAGATGTCCTCAAAGTAGCCTTTATCCTTGATTGACCTCAGACTGAGGGGATTTCAGATTCATCAAAGCTCGAGGATACTGAATAAATATGTAGATCTAAAAATACATTATAGTCATCTCATCATAAGTATTTAGTAAATTACTCATATCATTTTGAATTATATTTTAAAATTTTCTGTTTTTAAAACTAAAACTACCTCTGGCCAAATTAACTGTATTTGATCACAACTGAACACTGTTGATGAGTGGTCAGTTGGCCAGAGTTGATGGAGTGTCAGCTGACTTGATTTTGTCCTCAGCTACATTCGCGGCTTGACCTTGAACAGAGATGGTTCAGGTATTCTATTTTGAACTTTGACTTCTAAAATACTCACTGACCACAAAGACTACAATAGTATAACTGTTGCTGACCAATGGTGTCCGGAGACAACCTTTTGATCAATTGTTGAAATTGGGCAGATGGTTTTAAACAGCCTTTATGCCAAATCTGACCACTGGTCAATTCATGCCTCTGGAATTTAGGTGGCAGCTGAGTTTTGTCCTTAACTGGTCGTATTTTTGTAAATTATAATTTTAGTGAGGTGAAATCTTGGCCATGTGTGGTCATTTTATTTCTAAACGTGACCATGCTGTCTGTGTTTTTCTGATGTCCTTTGATATATATAATTGTAGCAAATTTCATGAATTTCCTATATAACTTAATTAGAGCCATGCATTAAATTTGCTCTGTAATATTATTTTCAAAATTATTGCTGTAAATGTCAATATATATATTGATTCAACTGTAAATATTCACATAAACACATAACCGTATATACAAGCATGTACGTCATATCATTGGTTTAAAAATTTGTTATCAGGCCATATGATGTTAAAAATAACATCCCCACTTGTAATGTTGCTTTTATTATGGAGTTAAAAATCTGGAGTTGTGGTTAATTAAGAGTAATGAAATTTTATTTATCTTTTTTTCTTTGTGTGTGCTAATATCTCCAAAGCATAAAACATATATTTAAGTTTATCCTTAATTAAAGCTGCTGAATATCTAAACCTGACATATTTAAAATTATTACCGTCTTGGGTGGTTGGGAGGTGGTAAAATGTAAAGAATATAAATGATAAGTGATGTTGATTTTTTTTTTTTTTTTTTTATCATATGTCCGGGGTTTTTTTTTCATTTAAATCGACCAGTATTAGCATGACTGTTGATCATGCCTTGTCCTCAGCAACCTTTCCCCCATTTTCCACTTGTATATTTGGCTTCACATTAAATTGCCTCGGACAGACCGCTCATAAAGACAACAATGACCTAAACTGTTGCTGACCATTGGTTGAAAGACATGGTCTTGACCAGTGGTCAAGTAAGCAGGTGTCCTAAAATAGCCTTTATCCTGGTCTGACCAGTTACCTTGATTGACCAGTGTCCATAATTTTAGCGCCCTTTTCTGAAAACTGACTACTGACCACTTGCAGTCTCTGAATTTCTCTGGAGCAGATGATGCCTTAATCTTCCAACACCTGTCTGATTGTAATTATGTAAATTAGTAAATACAGGTGATGATTGGCCAAGCACTATCCTGATAAATTTGTAGAGGAAAATTTACCAGTTCCTCCTTACCTATTACCAAAAATTTTGTAATTCACTGAAATTTACTGTAACTTTTTTATATTGTGTAACTGTATATCTTGATATAACTATTATTAAACGAAATCTGCGATCAGAGGATCTGCAATGTTTCCTCGCTAAATCATCGTCTGTTTTCATTGATATATCTGCCAGTATATGATTTGCAATGAGTAAATGTATGAAACTTTCTTTTATATTGAATATTTCACAAGAATGTGATTTTTGTCCTGATGAAAATCAGTAGGTGATTATTATCAGTACGATTATGATAATAATTTGGGGGGAAAACCGATCATTAATATTTACTTAATTACATTGATGACATGACAGTAAAAACAAAACAGGTAGATGTAAGGTATTGTTTTAATTCCTTTATTACGTATACCCTGAGGGTTGTTTCCCAGAAAATTTAATTGACATATGTTTCTTCCATCTAATAAGTGGGTCAATCACAACAGCCTTCTGAGTGGTGCTGAAGAGGGAGGGCGGAACCAGTCAACTAAGTAAATTTTAGATCATCCACTCTGAAGGCTGCTGTGATTGGTTCACCTACCTGATTTTATCTATTGCTATATCACCCGGAATACCATTGGGTATCCAGCTGACTAGTGAAGGAACTTATAGATAACCCACCAAAACAGAACCAACGACGAACTTATAGATAACCCACCCAAAAAAATCAATGACGAACTTATAGATAACCCACCCAAACAAAACCAACGACGAACTTATAGATAACCCACCCAAAAAAATCAACGACAAACTTATAGATAACCAACCCAAACAAAACCAACGACGAACTTATAGATAACCCACCCAAAAAAATCAACAACAAACTTATAGATAACCCACCCAAACAAAACCAACGACAAACTTATAGATAACCCACCCAAACAAAACCAACGACAAACTTATAGATAACCCACCCAAAAAAAATCTACGACGAACTTATAGATAACCCACCCAAACAAAACCAACAACGAACTTATAGATAACCCATCCAAACAAAACCAAAGACAAACTTATAGATAACCCACCCAAACAAAACCAACGACAAACTTATAGATAACCCACCAAAATAAAACCAACGACGAACTTATAGATAACCCACCAAAATAAAAGCAACAGCGAACTTATAGATAACCCACCCAAACAAAACCAACAACGAACTTATAGATAACCCACCCAAACAAAACCAACAACAAACTTATAGATAACCCACCCAAAAAAATCTACGACGAACTTATAGATAACCCACCCAAACAAAACCAACAATGAACTTATAGATAACCCATCCAAACAAAACCAACGACAAACTTATAGATAACCCACCCAAACAAAACCAACGACAAACTTATAGATAACCCACCAAAATAAAACCAACGACGAACTTATAGATAACCCACCAAAATAAAACCAACGGCGAACTTATAGATAACCCACCCAAACAAAACCAACGACGAACTTATAGATAACCCACCCAAACAAAACCAATGGCATTGGCTCTATTACCTGAATTTTTTTCTATATATTAACTTTAATTGATGCAGGTAACTGGATTTTTGATGGATTCCAAATCCAGGTTTTTAAACTGTGTTCTATGATTTTCACATTTTTTTCCCCCATACATACAAATGGTCTAATGTGTATACATTGCAAATGTCTATAGTATTTTCCAGCACCTGAAAAATCTGCATTCTAGATTCTTTTGTGATTTCTTATCTTTCAAATGTTAGCTGTTTAAAAGTTTCAGATATGTGAAAAAAATCTAATTTGCAGTAATTTAGGAATTATCATGTGAATAAGGAAAAAAACTGTGGATAACATGATATTTATTTATTTATGTATAAACAATATCATTGCTTAGTTTACTGAAGAAAAATACTGATTTAGTAGAATGCTTAAAGAATCCATAATCATGAAAATAAATGTCCTAAAAAATCAGATGATGACATATCATAATGTTTATTTGACAATTCTTTTGTTTGAAATGTAGCTTTGATATACTTCATTGTTAGTACAGGTGGTGAGTGATTCTTATCGTAATCAGGGGACAAAAAAACCCAATTCATTACCATCGATAATGAGGGAGAGATTCTGAACACGATTCGGGGACTAAGCCTCCACGATTCATTACACTGATATAGGGTTTTTTAATTACAGATAATCCCTAATCTCCTTTACTTTACTGGGTAAAAAATCTGGATTTGTAACACATAATCATCGTAATTCTCAACAGGGGAGATAACTCACTTGACAAGTGGAGTGAAATGCCCAGTGATAAACATATTGTCACCATGACTCAAAGCAAGGTTGTGTTGTGTCTAATTATGTGACGGCGAGTCGTAAATGTCGGACTAGCGGTGAAGGCCAGCCTCCCTCTAGAGCTATACAACCCTTACCAGCTTGCCAGATCAGCATTAATCATATTTTCATTGCTATCCAGGGATTCTAGTAAATCTGGATATTGAAATGTTTCAATTTGTTCTAATTGATTAAAAAGAAGGATGCTTGCAGATGTTTAAATGTTTCTGCCCAAAGAAAATAATGTAACCAGCAGAAAGCTTAGAAAAGTGTTTTGTATACGATAACTGCAGGCAGCATAGGAGAGATTGTTCTTAGTTCAAATCAAAATATGTAACACCTCTCTTTCTCTCTAAAACCAATTTGTAAATATGTAAATAAAGTCTACTGATATTGGAAAAAAAACTTTATAAAAGGGGGTGTATAACATTGCCCTTTGTATATATAAGTTACAAATAAAAATATGTTTTAATCAAATTAATGATCAGTTTCTTATAACTGATGCCTGGTGGCCATTGCATAATATGGTCTGAATGAAGGTAAAACAATTTGATCCAGGGTCATCCATATCAGTTTAAGAATATTCAGAACATCATGATTGGTATATGTCTTACTACTTTGAATTTTTTTTCAATATTTATTCTAAAAATCTATTGTAATTAATGAGCAATTAATAAAAAAAAAAAGAGTAAAACTTTGGACTGTATGTTTTTAAGTTTGGCTCCTTGGCATGCATCTATTAAGATTTCTGAATTTATCTTTGGACGTTACTTGCATTGAGAAATAAGTGTGAAGTTATGAAAACGTAAATATTCTTGGCTTGAATTTGTTCTGTCTGAATTAACTCGGATTTGACACATCATAACTGTATTAAAATGTAGATGTAATAATATATAGCCTGCATGGACCTGCACAAAATTTCTTACTGATATAATTCAGAAGATGAAATCAGTCCCAAAGGGCCTGACTGATCGCTATTTCTCCCTGTATTAGTGGGGTACAGATGGTCACATGACACAATGCCAATATTAATATTAGTTACTCAAAAAATAACTCTAATATTATCTAGTTTCTCAAACATAGAAAAGTGATTTTGGATATTATTATTCACCAGGGTGGGTATTTGGCAGATTGGATTGCACAAACATCCTTCTCTATTCCTATATAGTTATATGTGCTATTACCTCTTTTGGGGTGGAAGTTATTGAAAGAGAAAAAAAGGAATATTAGGGAAGGAGATGGGGGAGGTAATTATTTTACATACAAAGAGGAGGGAGTGTTTACGTTTTTCATGCAAGTGCATAAGGAAATTTAGTCCTAGCTGTGTTGTTAAATTAAAACATTTTTGCTTTAGTTTAATGTTTAAGTTTTAATTTGCTTCTGGAATATTTTATATAAAATTTTGATTTGGAAATTTAGTATTTTTAATTATAAGAGATAACATTTGGACGTACATGACCTGTTGTGTTTCAAGACCCATAAAGTTTATATATATCTATTGGATTTGAGATGTCTATTGGAGTCAGGATGCATAACTAACTCCATCTGTTTTCCTTCTTTATTCCCTAACAATTTAGTCTGTTTGTTTGGCAACATATGGATTACAATGGATTTCAAATTGTGTATGGTTATAGAAGTTCCAGTAGAACTGTTGCTGATAAGGTTAAATCTTATAATGAACAAGAATAGCTACAAACAATCATAAATTTTACAGCACACAAAAGGAATTTAGACCACCTCGAGAACAGGTAATTGTTTCAGCTGACGCAGCGTAGAAAACTCTGACGCCCTCTTAGACCTAAATTCAATGTGCAAACACATACATCTAGATCTGAAGACATTAGAAATATGTCTCGCTATCGGGGGAACGTAATTAAACCTCAATCTGTTTGTTTGTTTTGTAAATTTGTATCAATTAGAGATAATTTCCGCCAGGTACTGTGGCTTTATTTTATCTGTCCAAGTTAAGTTTGACTCAAGGTTTGCCATTTTTCTTAACGCACAAAATATCAAGATTCATTGCCCCATGAACACAATACAAATTGAGTAAGGGGAAAAGGAATTGCAACGAAATCTAGAAAGAGGCCACAATGATGTATTGCTGAAAGTTAATTAGCCATACTGATCAACAGTGTGAGCCGACCTCCACAGGTTTTTTCTGATTGTTGGCTAATGTCGTGCAGTAATTGTGATACACGGAGTATTCTACACACTAATTCATGGGGCTGTAAGGGAAAAAAATATAGCCACATGGTGCAGTGGTGCTTTAAGATAACTCTTACGATTTTTTCTGATAAGGTGTTATTCTATAAATAAAATAGTCTCACAGATGTGACCTCTTAGTATCAGTTTAAAAGTTAAAAATTTGTATGTTAAATTGTCTGTTTGTCAGTTTGTATATCACATTGTCAAGTGTATGTTTTATACTCTTTCACTTAAACTAAGTTTTTCATCGATACCTTACTCTTCATACGGAAGTCAGAATCTCAGATATCTAAAGAGTTGTGGGCCTTTGTTTACCATATCCACAACTGTCAAACTACTTCTACTTGCTTATTTTTTTGTAAATCCATAAATTTGGAATGGCAGAGTATTAATATTGGCCCATTGTTCATCTGATTCCAAAGTTTGGATGAAGATTGGGAAACAACTAATTGATTGGTGTACGGTCTGTCTCTTGTTAAGTTGTAAATGATTTGTTTACTTATTTACTGGGTTTATTGCCCCTTGAACAACCAGCTGGGTAATTTTGAGGCAGAATCTCCTTGTAGTAGCTGGTGACTACTTAACTAAATAAAACATATGGGAAGCTGTTGTATCCAGAGTAATTGGGGTTGTTAAGTGTGTGTTGCTCCAAGGAAAACACCACAACAACATTCTCAGGGAATCGAGGCTCACTATTCACCTGAGCTTATATATAATTACATCTTCTACCCTCTACCACCAGATCAATCATGATCACAGTAAACAATAAGCCTCGTAAATAATACATATGGTGAAAAAGAACTCACTTTAAACATTTGTTCATATTGTTCAGAAAAAACAAGGCAAGGCAATATGTTTTAAATAGCACACACATCCTCTTTTTATGAAAAAAGGTAGCTGGGGTGTGTGCTTATCGGGGTAGGTGTGCTTTTGTTGAATCTATACCATTAAGTTGTGAATTTAAGAATTATGTTATAGAATAAAAATGACTAAATATTTTCATATTTCATCTCACATGGTTTAGTACCATTGAAATGGATCAGTAGCTTAAAACATTATATTTTTACTCTTGTACTTTTACATAAAACAATTGGTTTGGTTGAGAAGAATTTTATTGCAGCAGATAATTAAAATTATTAACAAGAATGTGTATCAGGAGGTTAGTATTTGACCTTTTTTGTACTTTTATCTTCCATTTTAATCAGATCAATTAAATATAAAATGTAATTTGGGGGCAGACATCTCAAAAGGAAAATAACTTCACCTTTTTTAGTTTATATATAATCTCAGTAAAGCTAATCTGTGGTTGTCGTCTCTTATAGTTGTTGATAAATTATGGCTTTAAGATCTGTGTGTAATTGACGTTTACTGGTGGACTGGAGTTGTCCTGATTCGACCTTTCTGATAAATCTGACCTTAAATGGCTTGTTTGATGAGAGTGCCTGTCCTCAAATGCCATTTCAGATGAAGATTGCCTTAATTGACCTTTAGCAGGAAGATGTCCTGAAATGTACTTTTGTTAGATTAAAGGGCTACTGCTATCTCTATACGAATTAAGTCCTTAGAAACCTCAAGTTTCAATTGGAAATGCATGAAATTTTTTGTATTCACTGATATAAATGATTCTTTTCTTTCTTGTCAATAAATGAAATTATTTTTTTTCTGCAATTGACCACCTGCTTTTTTTCAACCTCTTTTGATATTTCTATTGTGCTGTATTTATTATTTTGTAAATTACATTTGAATTTATTCCATTTTGTTCAAGGCATTCATAGAAAGACATCCCACTACATACATTTCTGCAGCATTAAATGCTAATGCTGCCCAATTTGAGTATGCAAGCTGCTTATTAGAATAGCAGAAACAACTGAAGAAAAGGCAAACATTTCACATTGAGCGAATTATGAATGGGAATTATATAGAAATTGGACACATACTGATTTAGGCCCTTAAAGTGATGACTTGGTGTATAAGCCACCTGCAATGGTGAAGTTTTCGTTTGTTTTGAGGGTATTGTTTGTAGCCATTGAGGTTAGAGATAGCCTACAAGTTCAATAGCTGCTGCCCATACACTCAGCATTCACAGTATGATATATGATATAGGAGAGTCAACTTATATGACTATAGTTCTGACCAATGTTAATAGCAAATAAATGGTTTTATATTGATTGTGTGGCTTAAATAACTATGGAGAGTGCTTGAATTAAAGCTGCCTGATATTAATATTTACATGATTAATAAATAAACAGATATAAATTGGTATAATTGAGAAAATATATATAAATAATGAAGATATTTCAAAATCAATTCTGAGATAGAGAAAATCTTCAATTTAAAATCTTTGTTACTTTAAAGGGAAAAAAAAATTAAAAAAAAGGGGAAAACCTATTTTATGATGATACCTAGATGATAGCTTTAGGAGTAGAATGTGGGATATCTCTAAAGCAGATCTGTTGTTTGAAATGCATTGTGAAACTTACTTAAGATGAGAAAATATTATATTTAAAAAAATTATCTTCTAAATTTCCTATAGGAGATGTTCAATTTTCTTTTTTAATCTTACAATTAAATTAATGTAAAAGATGCTGGTACTAAGATATTGGAGAATGAGGTTTTGTGTTGAATGCAGGATAATACTAAAACTAAACCAGGCTAACACGAATAGCAAAAGGAACATTTCCCCAAATAATTTCATTTTGTAAATCTTATTAATCTTAAACTACATGTAATTGCTTTAATTAGTGCTAGTGCACTGCATTTTTCAAATTGGAAATCTGCCGTTAGATGATATAACTTTATTTTTTAACATTTATTGCACTGTTGGCATACTAATATAGAATATATGTATATCCTGTTGTGTTTATACCACAGTAAAAAAAAACAATAAAAATGCTGTTAAGTCTCTATATGAGATCTTTATTCTTCTTTTACAAACAAATTATCTTTCCGTTTTGGGATGATGTCAATCTGTTTCTAGCAGGAGAATCATGGATCTCTCTCATGGGCTATAGAACTCGGAGAAAATGGAGGATCATTGAATTTTTTTTAATTTTTTTTTTTTTTTTTCACAAATTCTACTTTCACAGTTGTACTCTTACAGGCTTGGACATTAATGTCACACATTACAGGGAAAGGAAACAAGCAGCACTAGTTGTCTTTGATTTTTTATTTGCCATACAATTTTGATAACTTGTTGTCAACTTGAAACTGCCGTGCTATATTAAAAGTCTTTATTTTTTTTCTGAGTTTGATTTTGAACCACAAAACCTGATGATTTAAAGAAAATGGTTTAAAATACTCTCTTGGTGTACCATCATTTGGCAATGATTGTGCTTCCCACATTTCCTTTTTATGTTTTCTTCTTTAAAATGAATCAATTTGTCATTGCTACTGCATTAGAAGGTCAGGAATCCTGTTTACATTTTCTGTAGATTTGTAAGTGTTTGACAAACAGAAGCTGTTTTCACCCTTGACATCTTGTCTTTATGATAAGTATATGAGCTTGCTGGGACCAACTTTACTGAAACTTTCCATGCTTTGTCAGAATTTCATTAATTGTCCCCAGTGAATTTTCAGCATTGTGTGTAATATATCATCCGCTGTATTCCTTCCTTCTTCAAGGACTGTGTTTTTTATGGCAGCCATGTTGCTTTCAGTAAGACATCATTGCTCATCCAGTCTGTTAACTTTGTATCATTTATTGACATCATTGCTGTTAACTAGATTTATATTGCCTCAGGTAAACACCGTTAACCGACATTGTAGAATGGCAGTAAACATCAGAAAGCTTGGAGTGTATCCCTGGTTACAGATATATATATATGGTTTGTTTTTATGTCTAACCTACATCACCCTGATTTTACCACTTTTGTTAAGCTCTCACTTTGGTGAAAATAGATGTTGTGAATTATGAATAGACTCAATATGTTAAAAATTAATGTTGAAAACCTCAAACATTTTTAAATAGATCTTTAAGTTGAGGGAAATCGTAAATATGGTTTACTCTCAGCTTTGTGTGCTGGGTTTATAATGCTCTGTAAGTAGCTATATAAATAGAGGATATCTAACTGTGTCCTCAGTAATATCAAATCTATTTCACGAGTGGGGCTAATATTTTGATATTTTTCACTCGTGAAAAATATTCAAATATTAGCCCCACTCGTGAAATAGATATCCTCTATTTATATAGCTAACACATGAGTGAAATATATTTGGTATTACTGAAGATACTGTTAGATATTCTGTTTATTACATTTTATAGCAAAATATACTGCGTCAGCTCAACTCTCCCAGAATTCATTGCAGTCCCCTATCAATGGCTCAAAAATGTACGCCAAATCATGATGTTATGTATTCTATCTTGCAGTATAACGTCAAATAACATGACTGAGAGTTATATGTTAATCATTATTTTCCAAATTGCTGTTTGTAAGCAGTCAAATCAGAAAAAAGTGATATTCTTCACTAGTGAAAAATATCAGTTTTATAGAATGAATAATTTTCGATATTTCACTGTTAAAAATGTAATAATTTTGAGGTGGGGTTTCCATGAAGTAGCTGTTGGTAACCTCACTTGTCGTGTCCAAAGACAAAATCATGACAGCACAATCAAGCTGAATGGTCTGATCACAATATAATGAGGAACACAAGTCATATGTCTTTAGAAAATCATTGAGGAAAATCTGAAGCAGTGTTAAATCAGTGAAAACATCTTAAGTTGAGGAAAATCTCAATGTTGATTCATGTTTTGGGGATTCTAAAGTTGAAGAAAAATTAAGAATTATGTTTAATAAGTGTTGTTAAATGTTGTCTTGTAGATTTCAGCAATGACAAATAGAGTAATTTACAGAATTGTTTGAAAAAGTTACTTTGCATATTATAAGTAATTGATGCAGCCTAATACAGCTTTGAAGTTGTGTTCAAGCTCTGAGGGAAATCTAAGTATATTTTTTAAGCACAGTTAAAAAAGAATGCATAAAGAATCCACCAGATTTACATGAGCAATACAAAAAATGAAGAGTTACTTCCCTTGTTCAGATATTTTTCTCTCATTCTGATGCTGTGCATTTTTAATTTGGGCATAGCAGTAATGGCAGAAAATTAGAACAGCAATGAAGTTATTTTATTTCACTTTATTGCAGGAAATTAGTTAATGCGCTATATTTTAAAATTATTTTTAAAAACATTTTGGAACACAATGTATTCGAGCTACAAATAGTAAGAATTAAACAAGAAATATATTGAATACTGGTATGTACATGTATGTTATAATAAGAATAACTTTTTTTCAAGATTTTTTTATTCTATTTGTTTTTAGAAAATTACACTCAGATGTATGCCAAAACTTTTATTGCATTTTTCATGGTTAATTGATTGAATTATCTTCTTTATAACATGGGTTGGTTGGTCATGCAGTATTATGACACTATGATGTAATACATTATCAGGTAGCTTTGTGGCAGTCAGTAGCAATATTTCAGACTTTGACGAATATTGCTGAGTTATAGGCCTGTTACACCTTGGTATTAAGATAATTTTATCAGTTAACATACAGAAAGTGCTAAAAGACATGTTGACATTTTTCCAAGAGTCTAAAATTCCTCTGAATTGATCATAAGAATGAAGGTCTACTGTATTTATTGGAGTTTAAACCATTAGTCACCGGCGGTGTTGGTAGGGCTAGGTTTAATGTAATTTTTTGCCTCCAATCACCACTCTCATCCTCTAATAAACAGTAGTAGAAATGAGGCCTTCTGTAATATTTTCACTACTCTCATTCTGTTTCTTAGACATTCTGGATATAGCATATAAACAAAATCAACTTTAATTGGTTGATAATGACATTACAAGGTATTCTATCTGTAAAATGAAAATGTGTTGTGGTGTATTTATTGTTGTGATTTCTATATAGATATGTAGATTCTGGTCTAAAACTAGAATCATGCATAATATAATTATGAATAATTTCAAGGTTTGATTATTTGGGACAATTAGACCCACGAAGGATTTACACCTGGATATAGTACCTGTAACATTTCCATGGTAACTGTTTTGGGATAAATTTACTGTAATTTTGAGCTGAAGTCGACATCATCTTTGTGATATCGGACTGTACCTGATGTTGGTGTATATGCCTGGTGATAGATATATTAGCCGAGTCCCTCGCCTTTTAAAACATTAATACTGCTCAGGGTTGAAATTGTCTGATGTAGTGTATGTATCTGGCAACAAGCCCAAACCCTCCTCACTCATCTATTGTAGATCATCAGTGCTTACAACTATTATTGCATATCCATACTATGGAACACGTAAAACTTTTGGGGTGGGCTAATTCTGTGACAATGAGCTAGCAGACTCATAGCAATGGTACTAATGGCCCTGTCACACTGTTGCGTATGAGAGAAACGTATGAGTTGCGTATGATAATTCATAATATAATTTTCATACGCACAAAAAGCCCTTGACAATAGAGAATTGTGGGTATACTTACCGTATTGAACCTATGAGTAGCATATGAGTAGCGTATGGCCAGCGTATTGAAAGCGTATTGACAGCGAATGTCAGCGTATGACCAGCGTATGAACAGTTTATGGCCAGCGTACTCTGCGTATGGCTAGCGTATGAGTAGCGTATGAACTGTGTATGCCCAGCGTACCGTCTATCACATGACAAAGTGCCTATATAAAGGCGGAAACATTGCTGCATTATTGCAGTAGACGGCAGACGATCAACATCTCCATCATGCCTCCTAAGAAGCAATCATCGTCTGCCCGGGCTGTACGATACACCTTCCGCCAACGTATGGCAACTTATAATGTCCAGCGTACTCGACCTATGAGTAACGTACCTATATCGTACCTCTAGCGTATTCAGCGTATGCCTAGCGTATGCTTAGCGTATTAACCATACGTCTGCATACGCACAAAATTTTTGAACATGCTCAAAAATTTATTTCTGCCTCAGCGTATGCCAGCGTATGCCAGCGTATGCCAGCGTGTTTGAAACGTATACAACCTATGCCTAATGTACCCCTAGCGTATGTCAGCGTATTCCAGCGTATGAGTGATAATTTTTCATACGCTGGCATACGTAGTACGATACGCAACAGTGTGACAGGACCATAAACAATGGATATAGGTACGTAGGCTTGTTACCTGACAATGCCAGATAAGTGGATACTATCATGCTATATTATGTGTAACCCCCTATAGCTACCTATAATGCAGAAATAAGTGCAGTACAGTACCTTATTTTCACCTGTAATAAGCCCCATACATTCTACTACAGTTGAATAGAAATGCCAATTCTATTGAATTGTACTGCTATATAAGCCTTGCATACCAAACATTGAGTAGGATCTGTGGTTGATGGTAGGATACATACTGGTGGATTATAAGAAATTATATTGCCTCAACCAGGACTTACATTGCAGGTTAAATACAGTACTTCAATGATTTTGCCTTTTTTTGTGAATTTGTCATTTGAATTTTATTGGTCTGAGAGCAAAGAGACTAAAAGTTCTTCACTTTACAGTACACATATGATTTGAGACAGAATAGATTCCAAATACATGATGTGAAATCTAATTATGACATTAAAATGCTTAGCGATATTAGTAGATATTTTCAGAGGTGACTGGTACAAATCGTTATCGACTCCCAAGTGATCATCTTTAACCAAGGCACAGAACCAGGAAAAAGTTCAGACACATTAGAAGGAAATGTTGGGAAAAACCTCACAGGAATAATTTGATACTTAGAGAAATTTTATCTTTATATTTTTTGTTTATATTTGTATGAGGAAGTTATTGTTATGATCTAGATTTCCTGTGTATGATATTGTACCCCAAATACTGTGACTGGATTCATTATCAATTACAGTATATTTACTTTGTTGGTTTAAAAGACTCGTTATTACAGTAATAGGATAGTGGGATTACTGGCCCTTTACAGGAATAGGATATAGTGGGTTTACTGGCCCTTTACAGGAATAGGATAGTGGGATTACTGGCCCTTTACAGGAATAGGATAGTGGGATTACTGGCCCTTTACAGGAATAGGATAGTGGGATTACTGGCCCTTTACAGGAATAGGATAGTGGGATTACTGGCCCTTTACAGGAATAGGATAGTGGGATTACTGGCCTTTTACATGAATAGGATAGTGGGATTACTGGCCCTTTAAAGGAATAGGATAGTGGGATTACTGGCCCTTTACAGGAATAGGATAGTGTGGGATTACTGGCCCTTTACAGGAATAGGATAGAGTGTGATTACTGGCCCTTTACAGGAATAGGATAGTGGGATTACTGGCCCTTTACAGGAATAGGATAGTGTGATTACTGGCCCTTTACAGGAATAGTATAGAGTGGGATTACTGGCCCGTTACAGGAATAGGATAGTGGGATTACTGGCCCTTTACAGGAATAGGATAGAGTGGGATTACTGGCCCTTTACAGGAATAGGATAGTGGGATTACTGGCCCTTTACAGGAATAGGATAGTGGGATTACTGGCCCTTTACAGGAATAGGATAGTGGGATTACTGGCCCTTTACAGGAATAGGATAGAGTGGGATTACTGGACTAAGATAGAGTGGGATTACTGGCCCTTTACAGGAATAGGATAGTGGGATTACTGGCCCTTTACAGGAATAGGATAGAGTGGGATTACAGGACTAAGATAGAGTGGGATTACTGGCCCTTTACAGGAATAGGATAGAGTGGGATTACTGGCCCTTTACAGGAATAGGATAGTGGGATTACTGGCCCTTTACAGGAATAGGATAGTTGGATTACTGGCCCTTTACAGGAATAGGATAGAGTGTGATTACTGGCCCTTTACAGGAATAGGATAGAGTGGGGTTACTGGCCCTTTACAGGAATAGGATAGAGTGGGATTACTGGCCCTTTACAGGAATAGGAAAGTGGGATTACTGGCCCTTTACAGGAATAGAACAGTGTGATTACTGGCCCTTTACAGGAATAGGATAGAGTGGGATTACTGGCCCTTTACAGTAATAGGATAGAGTGGGATTACTGGACTAAGATAGAGTGGGATTACTGGCCCATTACAGGAATAGGATAGTGGGGTTACTGGCCCTTTACAGGAATAGGATAGAGTGGGATTACTGGCCCTTTACAGGAATAGGATAGAGTGGGATTACTGGCCCATTACAGGAATAGGATGCAAGGAAATAGAGTGGGCCACTGCCCTTACAGGAATAGTGACTAGTGGGATTACTTGGCCCTTACAGGATAGGAAGAGTGGGATTACTGGCCCTTTACAGGAATAGAAGGGATAACTGGCCCTTTACAGGAAAGGAGAGTGGATACTGGCCCTTTACAGTAATAGGATAGAGTGGGATTACTGGACTAAGATAGAGTGGGATTACTGGCCCATTACAGGAATAGGAAAGTGGGATTACTGGCCCTTTACAGGAATAGGATAGTGGGGTTACTGGCCCTTTACAGGAATAGGATAGTGGGATTACAGGACTAAGATAGAGTGGGATTACTGGCCCTTTACAGGAATAGGATAGAGTGGGATTACTGGTCCTTTACAGGAATAGGAAAGTGGGATTACTGGCCCTTTACAGGAATAGGATAGAGTGGGATTACTGGCCCTTTACAGTAATAGGATAGAGTGGGATTACTGGACTAAGATAGAGTGGGATTACTGGCCCATTACAGGAATAGGAAAGTGGGATTACTGGCCCTTTACAGGAATAGGATAGTGGGGTTACTGGCCCTTTACAGGAATAGGATAGTGGGATTACAGGACTAAGATAGAGTGGGATTACTGGCCCTTTACAGGAATAGGATAGAGTGGGATTACTGGTCCTTTACAGGAATAGGAAAGTGGGATTACTGGCCCTTTACAGGAATAGGATAGAGTGGGATTACTGGACTAAGATAGAGTGGGATTACTGGCCCATTACAGGAATAGGATAGTGGGATTACTGGCCCTTTACAGGAATAGGATAGTGGGATTACAGGACTAAGATAGAGTGGGATTACTGGCCCTTTACAGGAATAGGATAGAGTGGGATTACTGGCCCTTTACAGGAATAGGATAGTGGAATTACTGGCCCTTTACAGGACTAAGATAGAGTGGGATTACTGGACTAAGATAGAGTGGGATTACTGGCCCTTTACAGGAATAGGATAGTGGGATTACTGGCCCTTTACAGGAATAGGATAGTGTGGGATTACTGGCCCTTTTCAGGAATAGGATAGAGTGGGATTACTGGCCCTTTACAGGAATAGGATATAGTGGGATTACTAGCCCTTTAAAGGAATAGGATAGAGTGGGATTACTGGCCCTTTACAGGAATAGGATAGAGTGGGGTTACTGGCCCTTTACAGGAATAGGATAGTGGGGTTACTGGCCCTTTACAGGAATAGGATAGAGTGGGGTTACTGGCCCTTTACAGGAATAGGATAGTGGAATTACTGGCCCTTTACAGGACTAAGATAGAGTGGGATTACTGGCCCTTTACAGGAATAGGATAGTGGGATTACTGGCCCTTTACAGGAATAGGATAGAGTGGGATTACTGGCCCTTTACAGGAATAGGATAGTGTGGGATTACTGGCCCTTTTCAGGAATAGGATAGAGTGGGATTACTGGCCCTTTACAGGAATAGGATATAGTGGGATTACTAGCCCTTTACAGGAATAGGATAGAGTGGGATTACTGGCCCTTTACAGGAATAGGATAGAGTGGGGTTACTGGCCCTTTACAGGAATAGGATAGTGGGGTTACTGGCCCTTTACAGGAATAGGATAGAGTGGGGTTACTGGCCCTTTACAGGAATAGGATAGTGGGGTTACTGGCCCTTTACAGGAATAGGATAGTGGGATTACTGGCCCTTTACAGGAATAGGATAGTGGGATTACAGGACTAAGATAGAGTGGGATTACTGCCCATTACAGGAATAGGATAGTGGGGTTACTGGCCCTTTACAGGAATAGGATAGTGGGATTACTGGCCCTTTACAGGAATAGGACAGTGGGGTTACTGGCCCCTTATAGAACTAAGATAGAGTGGGGTTGTTATATACTGGCCCTTTATATATAATTACAGGACTATAGGATCGAGTGGGGTTACTGGCCCCTTACAGGACTAAGATAGAGTGGTGTTACTGGCCCCTTACAGGACTAGGATCGAGTGGTGTTACTGGCCCCTTACAGAACTAAGATAGAGTGGTGTTACTGGCCCCTTACAGGACTAAGATAGAGTGGGGTTACTGGCCCCTTATAGGACTAAGATAGAGTGGGGTTACTGGCCCCTTATAGGACTAAGATAGAGTGGGGTTAATGGCCCCTTATAGGACTAAGATAGAGTTGGGTTAATGGCCCCTTATAGGACTAAGATAGAGTGGTGTTATAATTACTGGCCCCTTACAGGACTAAGATAGAGTGGGGTTACTGGCCCCTTACAGAACTAAGATAGAGTGGGGTTACTGGCCCCTTATAGGACTAAGATAGAGTGGGGTTAATGGCCCCTTATAGGACTAAGATAGAGTGGTGTTATAATTACTGGCCCCTTACAGGACTAAGATAGAGTGGGGTTACTGGCCCCTTACAGAACTAAGATAGAGTAGGGTTACTGGCCCCTTACAGGACTAAGATAGAGTGGGGTTACTGGCCCCTTACAGGACTAAGATAGAGTGGGATTGCTGGCCCCTTACAGAACTAAGATAGAGTAGGGTTACTGGCCCCTTACAGGACTAAGATAGAGTGGGGTTACTGGCCCCTTACAGAACTAAGATAGAGTGGGGTTACTGGCCCCTTACAGAACTAAGATAGAGTTGGGTTAATTGCCCCTTACAGAACTAAGATAGAGTGGGGTTAATGGTCCCTAATACAATATTGAGTGGTGTTAAAAATATGGCAACAAGAAGTTATAAGAATTAATTTGATAAGCATTTACAGTAAATATCATATATTACCATTTTGAGGCTATAGGAAAAAATGACTTATGTATAAAGGAATCCAAGTGGCTGGATGGCATTGTGGTTACAATTAAATTACACACTTGCCTTTCACCTAGGCAACTATAGGATTCAATTCCCTAATCAGGTGTGAAAAAAGATTGTGTCTTCTGCCTGATCATGTGGGTTTTCTCCGGGTATTCTGGTTTCTAACCACAGTTAAGATCGACAGAACAGACCTTTCCTGCTTCTAATCGGGCCAACAAGACCGACAGAACAGACCTTTCCTGCTTCTAATCGGGCCAACAAGACCGACAGAACAGACCTTTCATGCTTCTATTCGGGCAACAAGAGTGAAAACTAAGCTGATATGTCTCGTTTTCCAATTGCTGTAAATTAAATGAAGTTAACTTTATGAAGCAGTCCTTCAAACTCAAAATTGATAAAACAATGGCAGAATATGTTATATAGAGAGAATATATGATATATGTGCTAGCTGGAAAAAGTTAGAGAAGCTATCCTGAGTTATATATACAGAGAATATATGATATATGTGCTAGCTGGAAAAAGTTAGAGAAGCTATCCTGAGTTATATATACAAAGAATATATGATATATGTGCTAGCTGGAAAAAATTAGAGAAGCTATCCTGAGTTATATATACAGAGAATATATGATATATGTGCTAGCTGGAAAAAATTAGAGAAGCTATCCTGAGTTATATATACAGAGAATATATGATATATGTGCTAGCTGGAAAAAATTAGAGAAGCTATCCTGAGTTATATATACAGAGAATATATGATATATGTGCTAGCTAGAAAAAGTTAGAGAAGCTATCCTGAGTTATATATACAAAGAATATATGATATATGTGCTAGCTGGAAAAAGTTAGAGAAGCTATCCTGAGTTATATATACAAAGAATATATGATATATGTGCTAGCTAGAAAAAATTAGAGAAGCTATCCTGAGTTATATATACAGAGAATATATGATATATGTGCTAGCTAGAAAAAATTAGAGAAGCTATCCTGAGTTATATATACAGAGAATATATGATATATGTGCTAGCTAGAAAAAGTTAGAGAAGCTATCCTGATTTTGCTTGAACTATTACACCTGTCGTGTAATTCTAGCCACAATTTAGGATAGATCCTTATAATGTTATGTCACATTATATATATAATTATGTGGAAGATTTTGCTATGGTTTGGTTGTACTCTATCATTAATAAGTTCAAGGACTTTTTGTCATGAATAGCTAGGTCTTCGATGGATAGGTTTAATTGGTCTTCCATAAATAGGTTCCTGGTACGTCTTAGATTCATAATCTTCTATGAAGGTTCACTGTTTTCCATGAATAAGTTCATGATCTTCTATGGATAGTTTCATGCAATCATGGTCTTCCATGTATAGGTTCATGATCTGTGTATAGATTCACGATCTATTGAATACTGGTTCAAGGTCTTCAGTGATTAAAGGTTTATGATCTTACATCAGAATATATATGTTCATGACCTTGCACAAATGGGTTCAAGGTATAAAAAAAACTTTCTGATTCAAGATGTTCCAAACTAGTGTCTGAAATCACAGAATAAATATCTTAGCCTGATTGTCCTCAAAGATCATATAATATAGATCAAGAGTAACTTTGGTATTTGCCCTAAAATTGGACTTCAGGATTGGTGAAATGTTTAGATTTTGAATTGAGTAAACATTCACCTACAGGATTGGCCTAAATTCTGCAGCAGAACCACAGTAAAATGTCAAGAAGCCTTATATACTGGTAATCATGTGGCCCCCCAGTGAGCCAATGACAGTCGACAACGCTCGTGTTGAGTTTTGTAATTTTAGCCAATGAATAATGGATAGGTACATGTTAGCGTGAAAAATGAATGTGCTGGAACGGGCCATATTTTCATTGAACCAGATTGGAAGAATTACTGTAGTGTCAAGCTAAAAGAGGTGATAGGATTATTAATACTACTTTAGCGGGTCATAAACCTGGTCGCTTTTCTTGGCAGTGCCATTATTCATGAGTTTGGAGACTGTGTACAGGTTGATTGCGCACCTTTGCACGATGCCAACAGGGCATACAGTACCAGCATATATCCGTCTTAGGCCCTGTGGATCACGTTCCTTCATATTTCATTATACTTAACCAATCACAGATCTCTATAATTATATAATATAATATTGATAATGATATAATGTAATACTACTCTGAGATTTATTTCATTATTGAACGTACCTATGTTGTGAAGAATCTAGAATCATCATTTATTCTGAAGTTCTTCATCCTCTGTGTATAGTGATGGATTTTTTAACTCTGGAACTTTGAAATAAATTTTGGAGGACACCTGCAGTCTGTGTGACAGTATTAAAGTGGTGCCATGTACTTTAAGATTTACTAGAAAATATTTTATTCTCTTTTGTATGAGGTAATTAGGGACTTTGATCTCTACACAACTACTCAGCATGCTAGTTTGATGGTACTTGTCACAAAATGTTCTTATAAAGCGGATTCTTTTACAGATTTATGAAGTCAAAGTCATTGAATATCTGGTCCTAGCTTCCTGTAGACATGTCATTCTTCATTTATGAAATGTACTTTCAGTGATTTCAATTGATTCTTTTTGCAAACAATGTGTGTCGTTACACAGTCGTGCCAATTAAAAATAATCAAAATTTGGACTGGATTAGATCAGGTAATATGTCGTTGTTTAAAGCTTGAAAATTTAAACCAGATCTAGAGACAAAAAAAAATAAGAAATGAAACAGAAATATTAATAAATGATATCGGTATTGGACATTCACTCATTGTTTTCCTTTCAAGGAAGTATGCTTGCAAGGAGAGAAAAAAAAACTTTCACTACTTATAAACATCAGTTTTACACCTATTAAGTGCTGGGTATATATATGAGTCCATTGTAGAATTGAACATTTATTGATTATTTCTGGTAAATCAAAATAAGAATTTTGCATTTTTCTCCCAATAATTCATAAGCATATATAGAATTAATTATGATTATGATTATATTCAAGCAACTAGTAGCCCAGTTCCTACAATTGATCCTACAAAAGAGGAACTGAATAAAAAAAATCTTTTAGTCATATGCTTCAATGTACATTTTATATAAGTTGGAGAAGAACTAAATGAAAATAAATACAGTGTAGTAAGTTAAATGAAAATAGATAAAATAATGAAAATAAAATTTAAAAAAATTAAGTAATAAAAGCAAATTAATGAATAAATATGATAAAAATAAGTTAATAAAAGAAAATAAATCAATAGATTTGATAAAAATGAATTAAAGTTTTGTGTTACCATAGGGTTAAGTCTATACTGATGTTTAAAATGATATCTGCAGGATTCTTTGTTCTACGCCTCTGCATTTATTCTTGTCTACATTTGTCAGCAGTTAATCAAGTCCAAATTGATGTTGTTTCAAAAATAGATCAATCTCTTTATAATAAAAGTACATAGCATGTCACATCAAACGTAGGATTTTAACTACAACAAATCAAATGACTTTGATATATTCACAAATATAATACCATTAGAAACAGAGGTTCCAGCTTAACTCAACCATTTACAGTACATAGCATATATCACCTTAATTAGTGGTCCAAGCATAGATCAAACGACTTACACAATGTAGTTCTAGGCTGTCCTCAGGTATGAGAGGTTCACCTACAAATCAACTATATTATTGATTCATAACAAGAAACAGTAAAACAGGTTCAAAACACAAATCAAGCGAACAGAGGTTCAAAGAAAAATCAAGTGAACTGAGGTTCAAAGCACAAATCAGGTGAACTGATGTTCAAAGAATAAATCAAGTGAACAGAGGTTCAAAGAACAAATCTAGTGAACAGATTCAAAGGACAAATCAAGTGAACAGAGGTTCAAAGAACAAATCAAGTGAACAGAGGTTCAAAGAACAAATCTAGTGAACAGATTCAAAGAACAAATCAAGTGACAGAGGTTCAAAGAACATATAAAGTGAACAGCGCTTCAAAGAATAAATCAAGTGAACAGATGTTGAAAGCACAAATCAAAGGTCTCTAATTGATATCAGTGGAGTGATAGAACTGTATGATACCATTGTACATGTACAGCTGATGACCAGAGGTTTATCAAGACATTGAGAGTTTTCTTAGGTATTCTACTTCCTCCAATACTGTAAAGACCACCATGATATTCCATCATTGGCCTTACATATGCATCGTTCAAGTGATTATAAAAGGGTAAACTAATAAAATTGAATGGTTCATGATTTTCTCTGTGGGGTATGTCAAGTTTCACCCATTTCCCAGTTAGGTGATTTAAGTGTAGAAAGGACGCTTTAGATATTAATAATATTGATCGATAGATGTAGACAAGAGTTAGTTTCATATGCAGACTAGACTACAATATTTGATTTATTCAAAATATAAGATTTGCAGATTAACAATTTGAACCTGTATTTGAAATTTGAGAAATGCTTTCCTGATTATTGTGATCTGATTTCAATTGATTGCTCTTTTTTTTGTGGTGGTGAAAATTGAGGGTGCCAAAGAGCTCTCTGATGATTAAAATTAATGGGAAGTAAGATGGACAATTCTCAACACTTGAAGGGGTTGTAGATTTCTCACTGTCACAATTTCAATAGAATACATGAAATTGAAACAGGTGGATCATTTGTCAAGGTACATCAGTGACTTCAAAATGAAGTAAAATAAAAAAAATTACCCCCAGAATTTTTTTTTGCAGACAAAAGTCAAAATACACGATTGGAATTTCTTCCTGAAATTTCTTAAAGGAAGATTAAAATCGAATGATCTGTTGAAAGTTATAAAGTCCTGCATGTATCAGGTGGTCGAGTGATCAGGGTGCCCCGATTTTACTTCCACAACCTGTAATTGTAGATATGAGGTTAGTCTGATAAATGGTGCACAAGGGGCCAGAAACAAGGGGAGATAATTGTATTGATTTAAGGGCTAGTACATGTACACTATCATGTTGTGACTCCCTAAGGGATGTGAGTGGCTAGTGTAACTCACCAGTATACAGATAAACCACCAATTACTCTCAACCAGCTCATGTTTTGGGCAACAGATTAGATCATAGAGGTATTAAATACTCCAGTGATGCTAGGTTTAATTGTGGTTTCGAAATGTGAAAGGCTTTTGTAACATCATTATGTATAAAACCAAATTTCTCTGACATATGCTCCACCATGGGTGTTTTTTTTGTCAACAGAAACCGAATTTCTACCTTGGTTATGTTTATATTTATACACTCTGACTCCTAAATTTAAAATTTGTGTCTGTAGCCTGATGAACTGGCATCTATCCCATTTTTAGCCACATATATACGTAGAACCAGAGACAACTTTTTATATTGATAATAGAGCAGTATAGATCGACTAGCATCTGTAGCATTTAAGCTTGCTGGGTATAAAAACAGTTGACAATATAATTCAATTTTGAGTAAATATTTTTGACCACGCACATGAAAAAGGTCACATTAGGAAAAATTAATTATATTTTTCAAATAGAGCTTTTCATGCAATGGTTGACTACATTTATATACAGTATTCATATAGTTTGTAACATGTGAGGCTGTTTTTTGTTATGTTTAAATAAAATTCGACATTTTGCCTTTCTGGTTTAAACATATTGCCTTAAATGACAAAAAGGATAAGGCACAAGTTCTTTCAACTTAGTTAGCCTTCTCCTAACTTAAATACATTTTACATACATCATGGCTGTCTTAACATGTACATTTTAAAAACATTATTTCGGATTAAATAAATTGAATTAACAAAATAATTTGTTATAATTTGTTGACAGTTGTTTCTCTGTACCCTAGCTGAACTACTCGAGAGTATTAACCAAGGTTTCACACAAAAACATGATGTAATTTTCTAAAGGTCATTGATATGTGAGCAGTTTGACAACAGGTACAATGTAGTCCCTCGAGTTATTGACAACAGGTAGTCCCTCGAGTTATTACCTTGAGCAATACTGAGCTATTGAGCCTCTTGACTTCAAATGAACTTAATTTTAAGAAATGACATTGGCTGAAGGGAAAAAAGATATGGAATTTTTTTCTCTATATTTGATTGTTATGAATTAAGTTGAGTAATTTACTTAATTGCTAAGCTCCATATATTTAGTAAATTGGAAACAGATGTCACTGTTAAGCAAATGTCCTACTCAAAGTATTTTGAAATAAAGAGAAAGTCAAAAAGTTTAACAATATATCTTTCCGGAGTTTCCAGAACATACATAAAAATTTGGAAAGGTATATGCAGTAGTCAGTATATAATTCTTTTGGGAAAGCACAGGAATGTTGTAAAATCATTCAAGAACACTTGAAACTGCAAACCCTGAACACCAATTAAAAGTTGTGTTTTAAGGTCAGACGCATGATACTAGGATGGCCGATCAGACCGGGCAGCTGTTAAAGTGGCCATATCACTTCTTACATGGGTCCCTAGCCTGTTCAATATATCCTTCTCAGCCCCGCTCCCAGCAGTGCTGACTGGTTTTAATGGCCAACTCAATGAAGCCTCTTGCCAAGTAAGATTGGAAAAAAGTCGTCCGAATTGTTGAGTACGTTGTAATGGGTTGTCAGGAAGATGTTTATGCCCATCAGAGCTCATTACAGCGATAGTTTTACAGGACTTTGATGTGAGGTAATTGTATTCCTCATACTGTTTTCATGAAATTGTCTTGGAAATGTATTGTGCAACGAGCAAAGACTTTACAAAATTTATGAGACTGTCAGTATCTCTGATTCTCGCACAGGTGGGGACATTTCAGGCTGCCTCCATTTCAACAATAAACTTTACAACAGTTTTTTCGAATTTGTTGTGCATTAATTGTTTTGTAGCTAATCTATTTTCATTCTTACACCAATAAAACTCTACAATGAAATATTTATCCATGTTTTATCGCTTCCACAATTAATCCTCCTTGGCCACAGCCAGAATCTATTGGTAGACTATGGTGTTCACTATGGCATACATGCAGTCTTCATAGCTACTTTGGTTTGGCTAGAGTTAAGCGTTATAAAGCTCAATGGGTCCTCATTTACCAACCTAAATGATATTGAATGATGTCAAAAGATTGGAATTATCCTCTAATTACTGTAATTTGTCAACAGTTATTCTACCTTTCCCATTCCCCTTGTCTTTAAATTCTGTTCTTATTACCAAAAGTGCGCAATGAACCTTTTAAATGATCACTTGTTTTCAGCCATGTACATACTCAAGTTTTTATTTGGAATTTGCTTAAGAAATAATCAAATTTACTTTGATGAAAATCAAAATTTCAGAATTTATGAATATAAAAAAAAGTTTTATCAAAGGTAAAAACTATTGCAAATACATTAGTTAATTAATTGACATGTAGATTGAAATATATGTACAATTGGTATTTAAGGCTGTATACTACTCTTTTGATTTGGTGATTATCTTCTAACCTAACTAAAACCCAAAACGTATTCTTAGATACTATATGTTAAACTTGATATAAGGCTTTCATTCCATTTGTGTTACTATATACCTAAGCATTTCTGAATCCACCATTGGCATCCTTCTGTTGTTATGATTATTAAAATGTAGATTGTTGTGCAAAATTAAGACACAGTTGTGCCATTTTGAATGTAAATGGGGGACATTTCATGCCTGCCTTACATAATAGTAGATAGCATGATGATCTCTAAAACATTCAGTCACCGATATATCAGGTACATCATTTATGACTTCCCCAATGTAACTACGTTCTTGACCTAGTTGCTGTTGGTTTTGTGAATTCAAACTGATATCACTTTTCTTTTGCTGTCTTTTCAGATTTAACTTCATCTACAACTAAGCATGATGGGACAGGAAACAGAACCAGTTGATGATCGATGACTGGTCATACAGACATCGACTGTACAAGCTGGTGAACTTGACATTTGTATATAAGGACATCGTTCTGTAACAATATTCATGACACTGAATATCATGTGGAGTGTAAACATTGAATTGTCAGGAATAGTTGCAGATTCATAAGGAAAAGAATTTCTGCCATTTGCAACAATGCATCGAGTAAAGATCATTTCATACTTAATCATCCATTTTGAATAAAAGTTGTTGTGTCGTACCATAATTCAGTATTTTTGTTATCACTGAAAAAGAAGATATCGCAATAGTGAGTGTGTTCTTATCCGACTCATATAAACTTTAAAGTGAATCACATTTTCTCTTGAGTTCCTCTACTGGCAATCCTTACTCATAATAAAACCATTTTATGTTGTTGTCAAGTTAGCGAGATGCTTTGATTTGATACTAAAATATACCTGGCATACAAACATGTAAAAGATACTTTTCAACAGCAAACTAATGCAGGATTCAAAGATTCTTTAACATACAGGCTCAATATTACATATAGAAAATGGACGGAGGCAAAAAATAAAACTTCTTACACATTTTTCCTGAACATTCTCCATCATGATTCATCATGAACTGTATCTTTTACCAAATCAAGAAGTAATTAATATGAACAATCCTGTGAAGGTCCAGAGGACTAACTTAGGAAAGGTGTTTTACAACATTGGATTAAATGAAATCATTTTACAACCTTTATTTTTACTTTCTTAAATAAAATTCATCAGCCATTCTTTGCATTTGTATCACTTAATCTGCTTGAACAAGCAAATCATATCGTCGCTATATTTTTCTGAAGGATGTTTTGCAACATGTATGAATGTATTGGAATATTACAATCTGTGAAAAAATGAATTTTCTTAGATTGTTGTAGAGCCAACATAAGTGAATTAGATGTTATAATGACCTTAATGCTATGTATACATGCATATGATGCATTGGATAGAAGTGGTACTATTTTCGTCATGTTTGTAAAAAATTAAACAATCATGTAAATTAGAATCTAATGCACTTAATCAAATTGAATCAAAATTTGTATTCTTTATTTTTATAGTCAGTAGATATGTGTTTGTGATTTAAAGTTTGCAGAAAAACCATTTTTGATCGAGTCATCTTTGTTAAAATATTGATTGCTTCATTTTGTCTGCTATGAATACCAACTTTTTTGTTGCGTGTAGTAAGCATTAGCACCACCTGTTCAGTTTGTCCTCCAGTATGTTGGTATACATATTGTGTGGTATTGTAAATTGACAGCAGTCCAACACTGAGGTTTATATTTTCACCTGAAGAAAACAATAAAATAGAACAAATTCAAATAAAATTTGGAAATATACAGAGTGTAGTAAGCTTTTGAAAATGTAAAACACCATCTGTCCGCAAGCGACTTTCAGTGATATATGTATATACATATACAAATGAACAATGACATTTATTATAAGCATGTGCTTTACACCACCTTGGCTTATTGCATGTACAATGTACAATGTTTTATATAAGCTTAGATACCTATTTTCCTTATTGAGATATATAGATATCATTGTGTTATACACTTACATATGTTCCACTATTTCTTTTAATGTTATATTTCATCAAATCACAAACAGGAACAATAATCATGTTTTGTTTTTTACTCAAATTTAAAAAAAAAAAAGAATGTTTCTAATTTGAATCTTTTCTTATTTCTTCCTGTAATTTTTTATCGTTGACTTTTAATATTGTACAGTGATGTTTCATACTGCTTTTGGCAAACGATTAATTGAATATTTTAATCATCCTAACACAAGAGTCGTTAAAATCTTAAATGTCCCCTTAAATCCATCCGATACTAAATTGTATCAAACTTCACAAATAACACCAAATACGTTTTGAATTTCTTTGGAATAACACAGTCATGAACATTTTATTTGTGCGCAATCACAAGGCCAACAATCTCTTATTATGTTATGTATTACAGAAATTGAAGCTAAAGGCAACATTGTTTTTTTCACTGTTCAAACAAGATTGCAAAATAGGCTCTTTGGGAGCATGTGCAAGTCTGTTCTGTCTTTGTTAGTTAACATGTGTACAGAGTAGTGTGCTAGAAGTTTTACTGGATAAGATATGTTCCAGATTTGTGTAAGTGGGTTCAAGATAGTTTCTGTTGTGGGGAACATGTGGGAACGTTTGCAGTTTGATCTCATAGTGAGAATGTGTGCAAGCGATGGTCTCCACTCTGAGGAAAAGCGTGAAAGTTGGTCATCGTTCTGGGGAACGAGTGTGAGATGGTCACCATTCTGGGATACCTGTTTCTGGTCTTCATAGTGACAATGTGTGCATGATTTTCTCAATGTGAGAATGCATGAAATAAAATATACAAATTTATGTTAACTCTACAATACACGATAGACAAGTCTTAGTTTTGGTGATGCAAGGAAGAAAATTGTACTTTTTCAGATGATGCGAACTTCTATAGTAATCTCTATTCACCATGTGTACTTGACAATTTGCACATTTTACGTGATCCGAAGTTATCTTCTGGGTCATTCGGCAGTATTTCAAGTTTTGTAAAAACAAGTCATTATGAAGTAGTTATTGTTGTGATGAAAAGGGGAGTTTTTTCTGTATTGTAATTTTTATGTTCTGATATGTAATAAATGCACAATACATAACACCCCTCGTCTTCTGTTATACTCGTAAATGTTTTACAAACATGATCTTAAATATGTCATACAGAAAATACTACGAGGAGAGGCGAAACACTACTAAAACCTGTACCTATGAAAGGAAATTAAATGAGGGCGCAATATCAAAGTCATCATTTGTTTACAATGAAGAATAGATTTAACACATTGAAACAATATCTATGGTGAGTGGTGTAACTACATGTAACAAGATAACACAGCGTAATGGTGTCTTTGGTGAGTGGTGTAAATAACAATGATAACACAGTGTAATGGTGTCTTTTGTGAGTGGTGTAAATAACAATGATAACAGTGTAATGTTGTCTTTGGTGAGTGGTGTAAATAACAATGATAACAATAACACAGCGTAATGGTGTCTTTGGTGAGTGGTGTAAATAACAAGATAACACAGCATGATGATGTCTTTGGTGAGTGGTGTAAATAACAATGATAACACAGCGTAATGGTGTTTTTGGTGAGTGGTGTAAATAACAAGATAACACAGTGTAATAATGTCTTTGGTGAGTGGTGTAAATAACAATGATAACACAGCGTAATGGTGTCTTTGGTGAGTGGTGTAAATAACAATGATAACAGTGTAATGGTGTCTTTGGTGAGTGGTGTAAATAACAATGATAACACAGCGTAATGATGTCTTTGGTGAGTGGTGTAAATAACAATGATAACACACCGTAATGGTGTCTTTGGTGAGTGGTGTAAATAACAATGATAACACAGTGTAATGGTGTCTTTGGTGAGTGGTGTAAATAACAATGATAACACAGCGTAATGGTGTCTTTGGTGAGTGGTGTAAATAACAATGATAACACAGCGTAATGGTGTCTTTGGTGACTGGTGTAAATAACAATGATAACACAGTGTAATGGTGTCTTTGGTGAGTGGTGTAAATAACAATGATAACAGTGTAATGGTGTCTTTGGTGAGTGGTGTAAATAACAATTATAACACAGCGTAATGGTGTCTTTTGTGAGTGGTGTAAATAACAATGATAACACAGCGTAATGGTGTCTTTGGTGAGTGGTGTAAATAACAATGATAACACAGGGTAATGGTGTCTTTGGTGAGTGGTGTAAATAACAATGATAACAGTGTAATGGTGTCTTTGGTGAGTGGTGTAAATAACAATGATAACACAGCGTAATGATGTCTTTGGTGAGTGGTGTAAATAACAATGATAACAGCGTGATGGTGTCTTTGGTGAGTGGTGTAAATAACAATGATAACACAGTGTAATGGTGTCTTTTGTGAGTGGTGTAAATAACAATGATAACACAGCGTAATGATGTCTTTGGTGAGTGGTGTAAATAACAATGATAACAGCGTGATGGTGTCTTTGGTGAGTGGTGTAAATAACAATGATAACAGTGTAATGTTGTCTTTGGTGAGTGGTGTAAATAACAATGATAACACAGCGTAATGGTGTCTTTGGTGAGTGGTGTAAATAACAATGATAACAGCGTGATGGTGTCTTTGGTGAGTGGTGTAAATAACAATGATAACACAGTGTAATGGTGTCTTTGGTGAGTGGTGTAAATAACAAGATAACACAGCGTGATGGTGTCTTTGGTGAGTGGTGTAAATAACAATGATAACAGTGTAATGGTGTCTTTGGTGAGTGGTGTAAATAACAATGATAACACAGTGTAATGGTGTATTTGGTGAGTGGTGTAAATAACAATGATAGCACAGTGTAATGGTGTCTTTGGTGAGTGGTGTAAATAACAATGATAACAGCGTAATGATGTCTTTGGTGACTGGTGTAAATAACAATAACACATGTCTTTGGTGAGTGGTGTAAATAACAATAACACAGTGTAATGGTGTCTTTGGTGAATAGTGTAGATAACAATGATAACACAGCGTGATGATGTCTTTGGTGAGTGGTGTAAATAACAATGATAACAGTGTAATGGTGTCTTTGGTGAGTGGTGTAAATAACAATGATAACACAGCGTAATGGTGTCTTTGGTGAGTGGTGTAAATAACAATGATAACACACCGTAATGGTGTCTTTGGTGAGTGGTGTAAATAACAAGATAACACAGCGTGATGATGTCTTTGGTGAGTGGTGTAAATAACAATGATAACAGTGTAATGGTGTCTTTGGTGAGTGGTGTAAATAACAATGACAACACAGCGTGATGGTGTCTTTGGTGAATGGTGTAAATAACAATTATAACACAGTGTAATGGTGTCTTTGGTGAGTGGTGTAAATAACAATGATAACAGCGTAATGATGTCTTTGGTGACTGGTGTAAATAACAATGATAACAGTGTAATGGTGTCTTTGGTGAGTGGTGTAAATAACAATGATAACACAGCGTAATGGTGTCTTTGGTGAGTGGTGTAAATAACAATGATAACACAGCGTAATGGTGTATTTGGTGAGTGGTGTAAATAACAAGATAACACAGCGTGATGATGTCTTTGGTGAGTGGTGTAAATAACAATGATAACAGTGTAATGGTGTCTTTGGTGAGTGGTGTAAATAACAATGATAACACAGCGTAATGGTGTCTTTGGTGAGTGGTGTAAATAACAATGATAACACAGTGTAATGGTGTCTTTGGTGAGTGGTGTAAATAACAATAACACAGCGTAATGGTGTCTTTGGTGAGTGGTGTAAATAACAATGATAACACAGCGTGATGGTGTCTTTGGTGAGTGGTGTAAATAACAATGATAACACAGTGTAATGGTGTCTTTGGTGAGTGGTGTAAATAACAATGATAACACAGCGTAATGGTGTATTTGGTGAGTGGTGTAAATAACAATGATAACACAGCGTAATGGTGTATTTGGTGAGTGGTGTAAATAACAATGATAACACAGCGTAATGGTGTCTTTGGTGAGAGGTGTCAATAACAATGATAACACAGCGTGATGGTGTCTTTGGTGAGTGGTGTAAATAACAATGATAACACAGCGTAATGGTGTCTTTGGTGAGAGGTGTCAATAACAATGATAACACAGTGTCTTTGGTGAGAGGTGTAAATAACAAGATAACACAGCGTGTCGACGTGTAAACAATACCTTAATTATATCTCAAAATCGAAAAATAATGACCGACATATACTTTATTATAAAGATTCAATAAGAAAACCTGGGGTAGCTGTTGTTAGTTGCGATGACAGCGAAGTTATTTCTTTATCTTTTTTTAACTGGGTGGTCGTGTGGCACATTGATAACACTGGCCTTTCATCAGGCGAACGGGATTCGTTTTCCCGATCGGACGTGGAAATCTATTTTATCACCTGCACGACCACGTGGGTTTTCCTCTGGTACTCTGGTTTCCTCCCACAGTCCACGCTTTCATCCAGTCCAACAAGAGTATTTTATAAAAGTTGGTATAAATTGCTTCGCAATTATTGTAAAATAAAGTAAATGTGTCGGCATAAGACGAGATATTCCTGAAGGGCAAACGTTCGGCTTCCCGGACGATACACGCCATGTAAGACTTGGCCATACTCCGTATGCGCCATGTTTAACGGAGGAAACAAGTCAAACGTTCCATGTTACGTTTTGGTAAATCCACTCTATACTGTACAAGTCTGTAATGCAAAGACATGCTAGACACTTCATTACCCCTATATATTTATATATAATCAACCTAAATCAATCGGATTGGGTGTTTTCAACTAAAAAACATTAAACCCAAGATTAAATGTTATACAATATTTTAAAGAGCGACATCTCGTATCCGGTCCTAACTGTCTTTCAAAGAATCATAAAAGTATAGTAATTGATGTAAAGGGATGAATATAGCCGGATGTGAAAGAGAAAAATAACGTTCTGGGAGTATAAGACAGAATGGGGGGTATATCGCAAGGGTATTCTGAACTTGTAGCAAGTCGTTGTTTGTTAAAAATCGGACACAACAGGCTCGTTTCTGCTCCTGTAGACAGTACAGGAAGTCATCATTTTAGAAGGATTGATATGGAAGGAGTTGTGTGGCATTTCTAAACGACGAAGTGTTTATAAACGACCGCTGAATTGCTTAAATCTTCACCAGACGAGGATTTCATTGCACACTGGTATGCTGCGTTTACACAAGGCCGCACTCTCTACGAATCCAAAAGAGCTTGGAGCTCCACGATATTTTACATTCATTTTTTTTTCTTCTACGTTTCGCTACGTGTTGCTACGTTTCCATACGCTCTCAGTATGTTTTGTTACTATCTGTTACGTTTTGTTACAAAGTCAACACGATTAAAGTCAGTAACTGCCACGTCCCCTTGCGACCACCACGATATGCTTTCACGTTCGGTCACGTTCTGTAACGTTCTACTGAGATCTCTCAAGTTCATTAAGTTCTGTTAAGATCTCCTACGATTTATGTTCACGATTTGCATGAGCGATATTTCCACGCTTGTTGCATGATCTGATATTAAAAGGAGGTTGGGGTTACTCTCTCATTCTCCCCCAGACAACACAAAAGCCATGAATCCAAGAGATGAAGAGGATGCTGAATGGCCAATTTTAATTTATTCGTATATAGTTGCTGGAAAGAAAGCGATACAACAGCATCATGGCACAGAACAGGACAGGAGAAAAAGGGAAAAAGAAGGCCAAGATCTTGTTGGGTGAGACCATGGTTGATTGTATACAGAAGGCACCAGTTGGGACATTATTCACAACTTCTCAACACAAAACTCAAACGTGAAGAAGTTAGCTCCTATGTGAACTTTAGTAAAACCTGAAGGAACCGTGTTTCCTGATTCACCAAGATCCCCTACGATAGCGCATCAAGTTATGCTTCGCTCTAATACGATCACCACGTTCTATCACGTTGTCCCTGGATTTGGCGTCAAATCAGGATAATCGTGGCAACATTTTTAACAGTCTTCTTGACTGTCAAATATTTTGCCACGATCCTTACGGTCATCGCGATTCCGCCAAGTTCCCACACGATCACTACAATTCGACCCCACGACCCACCACGACCCTCCACGCTCATCACGATTCTCTCAAAGCGTGGACATCGTGGACATCATGGCCTAGTGTAAACGCAGCATTAACGATACGGTCATGGAAGAGACGTCGTGCATGCGTAAATAATTATAATGGAATGCCTACTTCTGACGTCTGAATCAATGACATTGAAAAATGGCAAATACTTATTATTGGTAAACATTATAGGAGTGAGACTACAGGTTGGCCCGCTGTCACTATAATGTGACCGGGTAGCCGTCCTGTTGGGTGTCCTCATCAGTATGCGTTAGTGAGCTAGAACTAAGTCAGCATCAGTTCCGCGCTATCACAAGGAGACAAACACTAAGATACCGAAGCCTCCAAAAACACACTCGCCTTATCCATGTATCTCACAAGGGAGACTGTCCTTTAATGACCTTCGCTGTTAATAGGATGTTCAACTGATGCGTATTACGAAGTCATTGAATTTGTACCTCTTCTTAGCATATTATATGCTTTTCAAAAAATTGGTGTTTTAATCGGTATTATGATATGCATTTTGGTTAATTTTTCTTGGTGGTTTTAACGTACATTATATCGAGTAAAACAAAGATCAAGAACGCTAACAATACTAACTCATAAAAACACAAACACGACAGCTCGCATGGAAATAATATTGAGAATGGATACATGTGCGATGTTCTTATGCCGTGTGTATTGCCATCCTTACTGCTGTGAAATCCACAAAAAGTCGAAAATGATCTATGACATTTAAGTCAGAGGATGCTCAGCTTAAGGTTATACTTCAAATCATGACTTTCGAATGAAATGTTATGGTTGTGTTTGCATGAAATTTAATTCGGTAAAAGATCAATATTACTAGAATACCGACATAACTTTAACTCTAAATCGACATAACAAGAGAAAAATACCAAGATTTACATGGGGACCATTTAAAAAGTACACGGAGAAATAAAACCAGTTTGTCCCGGAAGGTCAAGCGTCTTCTACTTCATCGACAACACCCATCATGTAAATGTAGGTCAAATCGACAACACCCATCATGTAAATGTAGGTCAAATCGACAACACCCACCATGTAAATGTAGGTCAAATCGACAACACCCATCATGTTAATGTAGGTCAAATCGACAACACCCATCATGTTAATGTAGGTCAAATCGACAACATCCACCATGTAAATGTAGGTCAAATCGACAACACCCACCATGTAAATGTAGGTCAAATCGACAACACCCACCATGTGAATGTAGGTCAAATCGACAACACCCATCATGTTAATGTAGGTCAAATCGACAACACCCATCATGTAAATGTAGATCAAATTGACAACACCCATCATGTTAATGTAGGTCAAATTGACAACACCCATCATGTTAATGTAGGTCAAATCGACAACACCCATCATGTAAATGTAGGTCAAATCGACAACACCCATCATGTAAATGTAGGTCAAATCGACAACACCCACCATGTAAATGTAGGTCAAATCGACAACACCCACCATGTAAATGTAGGTCAAATCGACAACACCCATCATGTTAATGTAGGTCAAATCGACAACACCCACCATGTAAATGTAGGCCAAATCGACAACACCCATCATGTTAATGTAGGTCAAATCGACAACACCCACCATGTAAATGTAGGTCAAATCGACAACACCCATCATGTAAATGTAGGTCAAATCGACAACACCCATCATGTTAATGTAGGTCAAATCGACAACACCCATCATGTTAATGTAGGTCAAATCGACAACACCCATCATGTAAATGTAGGTCAAATCGACAACACCCACCATGTGAATGTAGATCAAATCGACAACACCCATCATGTTAATGTAGGTCAAATCGACAACACCCATCATGTAAATGTAGGTCAAATCGACAACACCCACCATGTGAATGTAGGTCAAATCGACAACACCCATCATGTTAATGTAGGTCAAATCGACAACACCCATCATGTTAATGTAGGTCAAATCGACAACACTATTTGTAGGTCAGATTTGGTTTACCAGGTAAGTTACCTTCACAAATGAGAACTAGGATGGAGACAACTAGATTGCATATACACTGCTCCGCTACATCTTTAGATTTTTATTTTTGCTCGTGGACCTTTTCAAATATGGGAGAAAAAAAATCTGCGACTTTATTTCACCAGCGAATGGGTTTATAATCTTCAACGTGAATGAATGCCATTATCCCCTCAGAAGAAGTTTACTATACGGACTATATTGATTCCTAAAATCTGATAAACAGCTAACTGCCTACAATTTTTCAACCGAATTTAAAGGATGTGGTGATTCGATTTACAAACTATTAGGCGATGAAGTACAATGACAAGTGTTATCGACAACAGTTATATAAGGATCTTTAAACAAATGTTTTCCGCACTTAATCAAATGGCGTGTTCTTAATATTGTTGATGTATTGGTCTCGGGTCAAGGTCATAAATCTGCGAGCGATCGCAGTTCTTCACGTTTTATTATATTGAAGGCCGAAACTTTAACAAAAGTGCATAAACATTGCATAAAATGGCAATGTTATGAAATGAAAAGTGCCTGATTTATGAAATTCAATGTTAATTTTTCAGGGAAAATTTTAATTATTTTTGTAGGTGTACTCGATTTGATATTTTCATGAAAATCTAACCAGTGGAGTAGGCATATAAAAACAAGAAACTATTGGCATTTAACCAAACTACCACTCGAGCTCCAAGGGTAAAATATAACATTTGAACGAGCAAAAAGACAAACGGCCAGGAACTAAAAAAGAATCAGCGTTCTCCAATACACCGACTACACACGCCAAGTTAATCTAAGTCAAATCAAGGTAATGTAACGTCGGGCATTTCAACCGAACCACCAGGTATATCAACCCAACCACCAGGTAAATCAATGGAACCACAGGGTATATCAACCGAACCACCTGGTATAATAATGGAACCACCAGGTAATCAACCGAACCACCAGGTAGATCAATGGAACCGCCGGGCGTGTCAACGGAATCAAAGGAATCACCGGGCGTATCAACGGAATCACCGGGCGTATCAACGGAATCACCGGGCGTATCAACAAGGGCCGAACACGATGATGACAATAACTCGTCCCCATCGTCCTTTTCAGCTAAAGACTGAACATTTCAACAACAAAATACCCGATCATTAATATGTAGAAGATATTGAATGGTTTCCCGTTCAATAAGACTTATATTTCTCGAGTATGACAGAATATCAATATTTTCAAGAATGTTAAGCACGAGTGAAAAATATCGAAATATTCTGACATACGAATGAAATATGCGTAATATTTAACAGGAAAAACCATTCAATTTTTTGTCGCTATCAATTTTTGATGTTTTTTGTTTTTTAGCATAAAAATGCAATAAAAAATTGTTTCCCATTGAATATAACATATATTTCATTCATGTGTAAGAATATATCGATATTTTTCATACATGCAAATATCAATATTCTGTTATACTCGTGAAATATGTTATATTCAAATGGGAACCATTTAATAACCTCTATATATTTCACTGGCAAAAATGCAATAAATACTTTACAAAGGTGTATGATATAACACGATGATTTCAAATTTCCTATTGTGTATTTCAGGTATTATATTCCGTCTTCCTCGTCCTGCCGGTGTTTGTATTCCAGAGTTAATTCGATATTAAAAGACTCTCCTGATATCCAAACGTTCCTGATAAATGCCGGATGCTAACGGGAAAATAGTGTTTCAAGAAATGTTGGTTGATGACAGTGAGTAATTGTACAGCCGTCATATAGTTGTCATTATGATCGTACTGGAAAAAAATCTGTGTGTGCCTAACGGTCGTTAATGTGCCTACCAGTCCAGCTGTCCTATCTTGGCTCTCACTTAGAGAACTAAACATTAGCGGATATTTACGAAATAAAATTACAAAATAAGAAGCTATTTTGATCACCTGCCCTGCCCTTATTCCTCGTGTACATTTTACAAATCATAAAGAAGATATTTCATTTTGATTTATCGCCTTTCAAAGTTTTCCTGTATAGCTGTTTTGGAACGATATTAAGGACAATTTGAATAACGAATAAAATAGCAAATCATTAAAAAAAATTGAAAAATATTTTCTGTTTTTATACGAATTTGCTTTACTTACAAAATATTTTTGCTTTACTGATTTTCTACATATTTTATCTTCCACACTACTTTGAATACGCTGGCTTTATTATGGCTTTTCTTGCGAATTGATTTATAGATCGAGCAAATCCCGTTGTTCAAATCAACGGCAATTTTTGCCATTTCGATTAAATTGCACGAGGTGAGATTTTCAGTTTAAGCGCTTGGTCACATTTGTCAACTGATCCTACTTGAAATAGCACTTCAAGTAAGTGGTGCACACAAAGGAAACGAATATAAATGCTTTTAAGCAGCCTCTTGTGTTATTACATAGTGTATCTTGTAGAAAGGGATATATCCTTGACTGGGCCATTACAATGGCCCCAAACTAACCCTGTTGTCATATTTTAATTTATATTTGTGTGTGGAAATGTATCATTACTCGTGTGTGGTAAGTTAGGGTACCGTACTTGTGTGTGCTAAGTTAAGGACCAATATCGTTATTTAGGTTACTCATCTTCTTTATCTTAAAAGACAACAGGAATGAATGTCTTCAATTAAAAAGACTTTTGTATGGACATAAATATGTTTCCAATCTTTTAATACAGAAATTCCTGTAGGGACATTTTGAGATTGATTAAGTTTCACTAGAGGTCTTCATCCCCATTAAATAATCTAATTGTTTCTTAATTTCTTAAAACAAAAGGCTAATGAAACCTCCTTATGTTGAATATTTTCTGTTAGAATATATGCCCGCCTTTAAAAGTAAAACAAAAATATATCTTTTATCATTTTGTGACCTCTAGCCTATTTGTTACCTAGAATTACTAGACTGTAAAATCTGAGTGAATACATGTGACATTTTGTCCTATCATATATCTCTTATCAGTATTTTTTATACAAACCATATTAAATCCAGACTGTTATATCTTATAATCCTTTCATGAGCACTTCACCTAAATATCACTTGTGGAAGCCTGTAATATAAAATAAAACCAAAATAAATTTCTTATCTCTATGTCTGATTTATAATGTCATTCTAAGGCTTTTACTTTTTTTCCGTCTATGAGTACTACATTTTTTGTATTTCGAAATTTAGTCTCGAAGGATGTTACTAGAATTATACAATTGCCCCTGTGCGTCCATGTAAGTAGCCGTAATGTTTTTTTGGGTTTTGTTTTTTACTGAACGACAATAACAAATGGCTAGAGCGCCTTGAAAAGGGAGTGCGAACATTAAGATTCAAAATAAAAGACATTGCTAGCATAGACGATTTTGTTCCGACATCATTTTGAAACAATACTACCTTTGCCTATACAGGCACGCAATATGTCAATTTGATGGTGCTGCCTGCGTGTTTAATTCGGCTCTGTATTATTTTACAACATATTTCATTCGACGTGTTGCTGTTTAATTCCTACCATTTCAAATCATATGGCAACCACAAACTTATGGTACTGTTTAGATTTGGATTTTAGCCTTCTGTTATTCCACGCATATAGAGGCGTGTTGCTTCTGAGCTAGAAAATCAAACTTGTGGAACAGAATGGCAGAGTGTTATAAAATTGAAAATCATATGAAATTAATTTGAAATCCACCAAAGTTAAACATTTGCCTTGTTCTAGACTGGAGCGTGCCATCTGCCGTTTCCTTTAACCGCGACCGCTCTGCCTACTATCCGCTGCCTAGCATAAGCCGAGCCTGAACGCTCCTCTTAATAACTAACCGCCTAATATAAAACGGATTGACGACTAAAGCGCATATTAACAGGTGTTTGGTTTCATTATTAATCAAAATAGTGAATTTTACACCGTCCAATTTTGTTTGGCATGCATGTAGTCCTGGTCTGTTGTCGTTTGTCAATAATTGATTGAATCCCCGTGTTTTGTACGCCGGCTCGCTTGTTGAACATTAACAGCCGAATCGTGAATCGTTTTAACGCTTGCAAATATTGTGACGTCACGGCACGTGTCTCATACCTTAAAGAGGTTATTGAGCGAGTCTCCTCTGGCTATTGACATACCTGTGTGTTTCCGTACAACAGGTGTTTGTGATAGCAAACAGGTCCGGGGTGTTCATAACAAATTTCATTCGATTTCTTTTCAATCTATTTACAAACGATAATTTTCATTGTATACATGTAGTTTAGAGACATTATCAATCTGTCACTAGAATTACGCAGTACAGTAAAAGGAATTCCAGTTAGGACGTAATTAACTATTTAGGGGTATTGCCGAGAGCAATGGCCGACACTATCAGGTGAAGACAGGTGATTAAAAACATGCATAGTAACGTTTTCATACAAGATTAGTTATTCACTGACGTTAATAGGGGATGAAATAATGGGAAAATGTTGGCAAAAGTGAAATTTTTCGATTTCATTATAAGTTATTACATATTTTGTAGGTGTTCACGGGGCTGCAGTATTATCGTTTTATGAAATATAAATTATTTTCTTCGCGTGTGTTATCCTGTACTTATGTATTATGTCAACCTATCTATTAAAACTGGCGAGAAACAACAAAAAGCACATTCATGTCCATGTCTACAATATTCAAAATAGTAGCTGGGTGACAAGGCTTTCTGCGTATAAATCAAAATACCTGTAGCACGTGCACGTATGCACGAGCGCACCTGAGAGATACATATATGTAGTAATGACTCCCAGTGCATACAAAGCTTTGTCAACTCAGCTTTAATTATAATTCACAAATTGTTATAAACTGCACCCATTCACCTCTTACATAAATCTTGAGCATGACTATGCACTCTTCTTTCAAATCAAATACATTTGAAATGGATATACATAATACCATTATCTTATTTTGGCTACTATTAATGTATGACCGATTACTACAGCCATAGATTATCGCAGAGGAGTTTTAAATGCTAGAAGTATATATTCCTACTATTAAGAATGTTATATTGAGAGTAATATCTAGAAAAAAAATGCTGATGTGTTACATATGTACAGAATTAATACCACTTTGTATGAATCCGGTAGAGCGAAAAAATAATAATAATGGCACAAATAATTAGCTGCTGAAACAAATACGTCAAAGAATCGTAGGAAGTCTACAACATGCTTGTTACGAGAACTTATAACTACTTGTCACTTTGCAAATGTAAATAAACACTTGTATGGAATCCTCGTTTAGCTAAGGATATGATAAATAATCTTGTGATAGATAATATATTTATGTCTCAATTAAAATAAAAATCATTAAAAAAAAAAAAAAAACGTGTGCAGTACCTTTTTGGACAAAAGTTCATAAAAATAAAGTAAGCAGTACCTTGTCGACAGAAAGTTCCTGGAAATAAAGTATTCAGTGCCCTTTTGGACGAAAGTTCATAACAAATAAATTGGTCAGTACCTTGTTCGCGAAAGTTCATAAAAATAAAGTGGTCAGTACCTTTTTGGACGAAAATTCATAGAAATAAAGAGTTCAGTATCTTGATAAACGAAAGGTAATAAAAAATAAAGTGTTCAGTTCCTTGTTGAACGAAAGTTAATAAAAGAATAAAGTATTCAGTAACTTGTTAAACGAAAGTTCATAGAAATAAAGTGTTCAGCAACTTGTTGAACGAAAGTTAATAACAAATAAAGTGTTCAGTACCTTGTTGAACGACATTCAAAATTACCTTCGGTAACGGCACCAGTCCAAGCTTGCATTAAAACTTCATACTTATGTTCCTCATTAATTGTAGGTAAAAATCTATATCACCGATATCCTTGATATACTTTCATTATCGCTATAAGTATCTATCCATATTACATTCAATATACAATAGCTTATTAGTTAACATTATATGGCCAAACATCCTGTTTTCGTACTTAATTTCTGTTCAATTAAACTTCATTTCTTTCATTGTACTCAAAATACAACACACCCTGAACTGTGGAGGTATAGTCTATTTGATAATGTTAGATGCCTTAAAAACAATAAATGAATAAATATATATATTTTGATATTTAAGAAAAAAATAACTTTCATAAATATAACGTTATGTCTGAGTTTCGAATCCTGTTTCCGAAACGTTTAAATATGGAGAGCCACAACTTGATAATGCTGATGGTAGTACATGTATTTAAATGACTTCGATCATACTTCAAATTGTCTTATTTCCAATACTTCATAGACTACATTCTTTGCCATCATGGATCCTATCTGGGTGAAAATTAGATTAATTATTTATCACGCAAATAGCAAATCTGATGAACGTCTAATAGTCATATGAACGTTTCAAAGATATGTAATAAATAAATTATTTTTTGTATCTATTTGATCAAATTCCAAATGGTTCATCCTTGTATATTTATTTGCAAGAAGAACTTTATAAAAGTCATGGTTATTTAAATGATTGATGTTAAGCTATAACGTATTATATCTGGGGTGACATGCCAAGCGTTAATGTAACGTAACGAATACACCAATCGGACTTGTTATAACCGGAAAAGTAATGACTACTCTAACTTGGCACTAACAAAACGTAGATTGACGTCTACACTGCATGATGGAGACACAGATTCTGAGTTTCTTTTAGAAATGAGCAATACCACAGGCGGTTTTATTTCACATTTCCATTTATCTAATGGTTATTTATATTAGACAATTTTACCAATTTTGAATATAGAAACACGAGATTTTTTTATACAGTCTGATAATGATGGGTAAGAATGTGAAACAAAATAACTGTTTCTTTTATCGGTGTTATGACGTGTTCATTAAATTGATTTTGTCATCATAATTCGTGCAATAGTCATAATACACCGGAATGTGTACAATAGTCATAATACACCGGAATGTGTACAATTGTCGTAACGTCGTCATCAACGTGTGTGCAAATCGAAGTCTCTACAATGAGATAGACGTCACGCGGAGGTAGGAGGTCCACTGTTATAACCAATGGTAGGAATCAGAGTGGGTCTTGAATCACAAAATTACAGAATTAGGAAGTCTTTGAATGGGCTGTGAATCATAGTTTCTTAAGCTGAAGAAATCTAATATCACACCGGGACGCACAATGCAAGGATAATGAGCTGATTATATCTGTACAATTAATGAAATTTAGAATCAATTTCAAGGCTCTATGGCAAAGCATGAATATTTAAATTACCAAGTAGTTTTAGTGTTATGCCTAACCTTGTATCAGACAAGTAAAACTAGTATTTACACTTTAAAACTAACATCATCTCAGGTCTACCCGCAGCGAATGTTGCATGAATGTCGTGGCCATGAAATTTATTGCGTGGTACAATTTTGGTGGTTTGGTAAACATACTACTTGAGGTATTGCATATTGAAATGAAGTTTATTAATTTGGTGTTAAAGAAAATGTTTGTTTCAAGTATTAACTTGATAAATACTAGGTGTTGTTTAAAATAATTTACCAGGATTCAGCTAAATCAGGACGTAGTCCTTATATGGAATATAAAGTAGATTATTATTCATGGAATATCAAAAAAATGTTATTAAGGTTGAGTGATTTCGTGACGTCATGCATTGAATATTTCTTTTTGTAGGAGCTTAACGTCCTCGTAACAGCCAGTGTCATATAAGGACGAGTGGTAAGGAGATACCTAGAGTATAAGGACGAGTGGTAAGGAGTACCTAGAGTATAAGGACGAGTGGTAAGGAGATACCTAGAGTATAAGGACGAGTGGTAAGGAGATACCTAGAGTATAAGGACGAGTGGTAAGGAGATACCTAGAGTATAAGGACGAGTGGTAAGGAGATACCTAGAGTATAAGGACGAGTGGTAAGGAGATACCTAGAGTATAAGGACGAGTGGTAAGGAGTACCTAGAGTATAAGGACGAGTGGTAAGGAGTACCTAGAGTATAAGGACGAGTGGTAAGGAGATACCTAGAGTATAAGGACGAGTGGTAAGGAGATACCTAGAGTATAAGGACGAGTGGTAAGGAGATACCTAGAGTATAAGGACGAGTGGTAAGGAGATACCTAGAGTATAAGGACGAGTGGTAAGGAGATACCTAGAGTATAAGGACGAGTGGTAAGGAGATACCTAGAGTATAAGGACGAGTGGTAAGGAGTACCTAGAGTATAAGGACGAGTGAGAAGGAGATACCTAGAGTATAAGGACGAGTGGTAAGGAGATACCTAGAGTATAAGGACGAGTGTAAGGAGATACCTAGAGTATAAGGACGAGTGGTAAGGAGATACCTAGAGTATAAGGACGAGTGGGAAGGAGATACCTAGAGTATAAGGACGAGTGGTAAGGAGTACCTAGAGTATAAGGACGAGTGGTAAGGAGATACCTAGAGTATAAGGACGAGTGGTAAGGAGATACCTAGAGTATAAGGACGAGTGGTAAGGAGATACCTAGAGTATAAGGACGAGTGGTAAGGAGATACCTAGAGTATAAGGACGAGTGGTAAGGAGATACCTAGAGTATAAGGACGAGTGGTAAGGAGATACCTAGAGTATAAGGACGAGTGGTAAGGAGTACCTAGAGTATAAGGACGAGTGGTAAGGAGATACCTAGAGTATAAGGACGAGTGGTAAGGAGATACCTAGAGTATAAGGACGAGTGGTAAGGAGTACCTAGAGTATAAGGACGAGTGGTAAGGAGTACCTAGAGTATAAGGACGAGTGGTAAGGAGATACCTAGAGTATAAGGACGAGTGGTAAGGAGATACCTAGAGTATAAGGACGAGTGGTAAGGAGATACCTAGAGTATAAGGACGAGTGGTAAGGAGTACCTAGAGTATAAGGACGAGTGGTAAGGAGATACCTAGAGTATAAGGACGAGTGGTAAGGAGATACCTAGAGTATAAGGACGAGTGAGAAGGAGATACCTAGAGTATAAGGACGAGTGGTAAGGAGATACCTAGAGTATAAGGACGAGTGGTAAGGAGATACCTAGAGTATAAGGACGAGTGGTAAGGAGTACCTAGAGTATAAGGACGAGTGGTAAGGAGATACCTAGAGTATAAGGACGAGTGGTAAGGAGATACCTAGAGTATAAGGACGAGTGGTAAGGAGTACCTAGAGTATAAGGACGAGTGGTAAGGAGATACCTAGAGTATAAGGACGAGTGAGAAGGAGATACCTAGAGTATAAGGACGAGTGGTAAGGAGTACCTAGAGTATAAGGACGAGTGGTAAGGAGATACCTAGAGTATAAGGACGAGTGGTAAGGAGATACCTAGAGTATAAGGACGAGTGGTAAGGAGATACCTAGAGTATAAGGACGAGTGGTAAGGAGATACCTAGAGTATAAGGACGAGTGGTAAGGAGTACCTAGAGTATAAGGACGAGTGGTAAGGAGTACCTAGAGTATAAGGACGAGTGGTAAGGAGATACCTAGAGTAAGAAAATAATACAAGGAAAGACAGCTCAGTGAGGAAAGAAAGGACATATCAAAGACCCCAAGTGTTGTAATGGGACAAGAAGATAGATTTTGGTCTCCTTAATAGAAGACGAAGAGGAAAATCCCCGGTTACGTTGAGTAAAAATCATCGTTTTGCTATAACTACTTTTCTCAAAAAGTTCAAGATTTTTTCCAAGCAGTGTTGGATCACCAGTATAGAGAGTGTTGACAGAAACCGGAGTGTTCCCGTAAAACGCACGTTAGGTTAATCCATTTTTTTTTCACGGCCGATCTTACTCGGCAATATTCCTTAAATTTCTGTTATATTAGAAGCAATTTTGTTCCAAACCGTGTATAATGTTGTATATTGTACAGCGCTGAATTACCAATGAAAGATTCACGAGATAATAACAGAAAAATGATCATCTGCAAAGTACACTCAATTACTGTTTAAAGATAATTATATAAAGGTAAATATTGTGAATTAATATACGTGTGTATAATCCTTTCTCATATTATCTATTACTACAACAGAATGTGCTTTAAAATAAAACACATGATATTTACCCGGGTAACAATATGATAGTCTTATTTTGAGTAGTAGCTTTTGAGTTCATTCCAATTAGAATGTAGTTGCATCGACAAGGAAAAGCATAGAAACGTGGATGTGTATTTGAGTATATTATATGTTATCTAGTTCGTAAAAGGCGTCTTTGTTGGTTTGGAATGTAAATCCAATCAAAAGATCAATTAAAAAGTATTTATCTTAATACATCAAAGCAATATCACCATAACTATTATTTTAGACTTTTTAACTTCAATACTTACGTTTGAGGCTAACCAATATAAGGTAAACACAGCAGGTAAGGGCTGCGGATTCTGACAGGTTTATTCTGAAGAAACATCAAATATATGCTAATTATCAGGGAATTTTTTTTATTCATATCAGTTTTTTCCCTTCATTATCAATATTGAAAGAAATTGAATTTCTATATCAAAATAAGTTTGCTTTCTGTGCATGAAATTCAAAATAATGAAATATGCTATCTGAAGCACTAGATAATGATAAGCTTCCCTGTCATTTAACTTACGCTTATTTCGCCCCCTTTGCATGAGAACGAAAGCAAAACCTGAGCTGAAGAGATGAAATCACTGTAAACGTACTTTATTTGGCGTACTCAAATGTTAGCATATTTCCGAATTTTAAGACATTAGTGCATTGATCGATTTGTACGCAAAAAAAATATTTTCTGTAGAAACAATGTACACCTTGTATATAAAGTGCCATTGGCGCAATCATAATTTAGTGTAATACTTCTAGCGGGAAAAGCGCCTAAATATGTATGTTCACAGATAACAGTCGTGAATAGAAAAAGTTTACTTGACACAATGTATTGGACGAAAAGAAATAGTTTAAGGCAAAAGCGAAAAACCGACTTTGGCGAATGTTGTCATATATATACAGTGTACCTATTAACATTTTGAATAATTTTATGGTAACTTTTAAACGGTTTTAGATCAAACTTAAGCTCAGTACCGCATGATTAATTTTTTACGTCTTATTTCTTTTTTAAATAAGTAGTTATTTTACTTGTCTTATTTTTGATAATGTTTCTTGTGTTATGCTTATATACTGAATAAAGATGACCTGGCTGAAGTTTTTGTACTCCTATAAAAATCGCACAAATACGCAACTTTGATATGCAACGCCTTTCCAGTACCATCCCAGAACGTCGTGCGAGTCTGTGTCCTCCGCAGTGAGTAGGATGTGTTATATAACTCCCATACCCCTATGTATAATGCGCAGTAAACATAGTCATTGAACAGGCCATACATGCGAGGATGACAGTGATACCAATCTAATTATTTCATACTGATATGGTTTAACGTCAGCTGTACAAATGAGCAGAAGCTCTAATTAAGCAGGCATGTTTTACAATAACATAATGGAAAGAAACGTTTGTTTTCGAAATATGGGTTTCTCCGTATGCATATCATTCCAATACGACACCCATTGATTGATTAACGCTCGAACAATTAAATCATAGATGTCAATTTCATTACTAATTTGTGTTTGTTAATTGTCAAAAATATCTCTTGGAGATAATTTGATGGCTGTAGTCACTTGCTAGAAACAGCGCCATAACTCCTGTTGGTTTTAAAAGCCTTCTACATATACTCGCTAGTATTGATAGTTGATTCGCACAATATTAGTTTTAGAGAGTTGGGTTGGTATAATAGTTTGCTTTCGTGGTCGGCCCGATCTGTGAGCCTTTCTCTTTGCTAGATCGATTTTACCTTTGTACGTTGTTATGCCGTTTATTATGCTTCAGTAAGAATCAATAAAGATTTTTGTAGATTCAACGGAAAACACCTGTCGGCTGTACTGTATTGTTTACCCGATGGATGTTTTACCTTTCCCTACATAATCTTGCCAGCATACCAAGATACTCTGGTTATCATCTTCATTGTCTGCTCTTACAGCGTATCCCGATTCACCCATCAATCCCGAGACTTTATTGTGTGTCTGTCGTACCCGGGTAGGCTAGACCCTACCCTGTCAAACATGATACAAAACTGATGTTGATTACCCATCAAAATGATCTGGTCTCTCTCTCTCTCTCTCTCTGAAGTCCGGGTATCATAGACCTCTGCAGTATCATCTGCTTCGTCTACTCCAACCTTTTGTATTTCTTAACCATTATATGATTCCTCTAATCCGATCTCAAGAATAATCCTATCTTTAACTAATATCGAAATCCCATCTCCATCTACCCTGATAAAATATTATCTGATATGATCGGGGTAAACCCCAGTTCATAGTCATCTGGTATTGTCGCTGTGCCTGGGTATCTCGGTTTTCTTTACCACTTTTCAGCATCAGCTGGTTTAGATGTTATGTCCGGGTATCCCCACTACCCCTCTCTCCATCAACCAGTCTGTCGGCAGGGCTGTGTGATTAACCGGGTGTTAAATTTTACTGATGACATCGTAATGTTTAAAACCATCCAGGCACGCGGATCTTTCTTCAGTGCGCACGCGCAAGAAATTGCACGATGCTACCCAATTAGAATAATGAGATTGTATGGAGCAGCAGATGACTGAAGCTAAGAACAATCCATACAACGTTGAATGGGATAATAGTAACTGTTTGTATTTGTCAAAGGCGACACCACTATCTCCATTGTTCGCTGTCTCAATTATTCATGGTAAAAATCATGCCTGCTTCACTATGATTCGCCGGCGCGTGCCCGATGATTGGTAAGGGTCAGCTATTTAAAGCTGCGCCAAGGCACATCACCCAGTCTCCAAGTAATAAACGGGACGTTTTGAAAAAACGGTGGTGCACACATGGCTAAGTTCACACCATATAGAGAATATATACTTTAATATTCACCCGTTACAACGTTGAATGGATAACAAAACATATTGATACAAACACACACACACACGAACAGCCACACTCACACGGCTGGAGAGACAGCCCATTATATGATCGTCTGTCTTTGAGCACACGTGATTGAGTGAGCGTACGCAACAGTGTTGATATACCCGGTGTAACGACACCATCAGACGTGGACCAAACAGACGATGTCAGGCCACAACAGTATAACAACCTCCAAACAACATGACCACACGGGACACTAGACAGCTTCAGGGGATGACCTTACTAGGTAGTGCTGATAAGGAGTCTATGGTTACAAATGATGAATGACATTAACTTTGGTGTATAGACAGTTATTAAATCTGGGATTGTGTTGGATTGAAAACTCCCGAAAACATGCCTCGGTCATTCCTTGTGAAGAAAGTGAAATGTGACGATGACAAGTCTATGCATGGTCATTACTGGTCCAAGGAGATATACGAGGATGATGTGGACAGTGTCCGAGCAGTCACACCCTATACGCCCAGCACACATCCTCTGGCTGTTCGAGTTAACAACGGTACGTATATTCATATGTCCACAGGTTCTCAATGGAATCATATAGCAGTTCTGAGTAAGCTGGAGGTTTATATGTATACATATCTATATACACCTTGGTGACTGTCACATAGTATAAAGAATAAATAGCCTCATATCAACTCTTCAATTCTTGAATTTTGTAGAAAGATAGTGATCAAGCTCATACACTCCATTATTTGTTTTATCTTATGGTTATAGACTATAGAATGATCAGGTATGTTATGTTTCCTAAAATCTGTTAACATGTCGGCATGGTCAGAAAATGAACCTAATTTTAGTCCAATATGTATATCTGATAGGAATAACAAGGCATACCATTGTTGATGATAGATAACGTATTTATCACAGATACATATACTTGATAGAATCCATTTAAAACTTATTGGTAGGTAGGAATTGAGTAAAATAGATTTTACACCTGTTGGACATAATAATGATAAAAAAAAAATATATACTAAATGTATATCATGTAAAAAAAAATCTATATTCTTAAATGAAGGACACTTGTATCAGTAACACTACTTTTATGGGGTTTTCATGTAAAACAAAGTTTTAATACAATTAGGGAAATAGAGGTAAATACTTTAAATCGCTACTTGTCGTGAATGACTGAATGGATTTTGATCAAATTTGGTCTGAAATATTATTAAGCAAAGGAGATCCAATGTTGTATAATTGGGTTTATGCATCCACTAGTGCAGACATAAATGAATTGTTACTGTATATAAGGAAATACCTTTATGTAGATATGCATAGCCTCGTATAAAACAGTTTTTGTTTGTTTCGGCGACAATAACGTACTCTTACAATTGTTAAACACTCGGTCTGCATAATTCAAATTATGATTGTTGCATAAGAGATGATAATACTCTACATGACATTGTACTCAATGATTCAATGATTGTCATTGAGAAGAATGTTTAGATTTGATAGATAACATGGGTCCTTATATCATGTAGTTGTTTTTCTTGTCGGTTACGTTTGAATTGATGCTATCAGGATCAGATCTGAATTATTCTTTAGTTAATTAGTCAACTATGTATCATCGGACAGAGAAAGACGATAATTAAATCTCGTCAAAGTATTGTTCAACAATATACAGTGGACAGTAACAAGATGGTGATATAATTAGAGGGAATAGTAAGGAGCTAATCGAATACTTAACAATGACCCTATTGTTTGGTAGTGGTTCATCGTCTCTGGAGTTTGTTTACTAAGGTCCCTAATGGTTGTTGATTGTCCTTCAGTTTTCTTAGAGGTGGCTGCCGTTGACAAAATATCAATAAGTGGTTACTTTTATAGGGATGCTGAATATTGCGTAAATGATATTTTGATTTGGAAGATATTACCGCCGAGATTTTATAACAAGATATCTACTGAGGTACTAGCTTTCCAATAAAATGTTTTGTATATTTGTCAATGTATTTCATTGTATGATCCCCAGATTATCAGATTCCCATTATAATTGACAGTAGGGCATGTATAGTCCACTTTAAAGTTTTAATTTGATGAAAATTGCTTTTACTTAACCAACAATATACCAGTACATACCTTTATAGAATGGTTACTTTCAGTAAGATGTTTGATAATAAAGATCAATTATTAGTATTTCGAATAGATTTGATACTTCACCAAGCATATTGACAAAAACAAAGCAAGGCGTCATTAGCTTTGATAGAAAACTTACACCATGTTATAATTTAGAATATGTTTCAAATCTCCAATAAACAAAACAAAAAACCTAACTTTTATCAAACTTTGTAACAAAAGGTGGTAATTTTGTGTCTGTGAATTGTAAATGTGTAATTCAGAATTAGTTTGACATACAAAACACATATGTTGGTGATTCCAATTTCCCGTAATACAAGCTGAATTAGGCATATAACCTTAGCATGCATATCCTTATTAAAGTTCGATCTGTTCTGATAGCAATTTGAGTCATGGGACATGTTATGCTAGGTTTTGAAGCGATGTGCAAGCGTTTGACGGTTATGGTTTGGTGTAGTGAAGTGTTGACATTATCAGAAGACTGTTGCTGAATCGAATAGTGTTATAATGTATATATAATTGATTTAACCCCTCAGACATAGACAGTCTATTCAGCGTTTATAGTAATCGGCCGTGTACCCACGAGTAGCAAAATAAATCAATTATTATCGAATTTTGCATTAAAGGCAAGACGATACTTGTTTCGGCTAGCGGGGTGGTTTTACTACAATCCCTGAAAGAGATTATGGAGAGCAAAGCGGAATACAATGATAATAGTTTAAAAACTGAATTGTTGTACAGTGTATAATACAATGCTAGGGGACAATAGGAAGCTATTGTTAAATGTGCTGAAACAATATTGAAAGGTCGAGCTTAAATATATACATATTTCTTTTATGAATACTTATTAAAATAATACAGATAATTCACTGGTTCATAACATGGGTAGAAAACAATGGGTTCAGTAGTTGTATACGATATGACGGAACTTAATTTAAAACTATAGTGACCAGTACTGACACTAATCATATTTAAAACCGTGAAGGTAGGACGCTGATACTGTAAGCAAGGGTTGCTCTGCATGAATGTCCGGGTTGAATAAGTATATTTATATAAGAGGTGAGATCAAAACATACCTTTGTTAAGCACACAAACCATGATGTAAATGGCTGTTCTCCCATGTCTCCTCGCCTTCTTGTAAAATAATCCAATTGTTAAAAAGATAAAAAATAAATAAATAAAAATAAATAAATAAAAATTCTCTCGTTGACTGATTATTGTAATAGTCTCTGGACATATTCTATTTTGATATCTAAGAGGATTAAGCACTACAGTACAATTAAATATGACAATAACATATTTGCACATCCCGCTGTCTGTTATCTTTTATTGTACTATTGTCTTACAGTAGTTAGTCGCTCAGGTTGGAATGGCCGTTACGTTGGTAATACTTACTTCTAAATATCATTTTAAATACGAGTTTGTACTATCTAATATTTAACATATATATATCTACATGACAAAAAATATAAATCATATCTTTATTTCGTCTGGTTATTCATCACAAAGCATGTAAGAGACAGCAATATATTAGTAGTAGCAATAAGATATTTCTGATCAAGACTTACTAGTGGTATCACATCAAATCAATCTAATCACAAATCATGTCAAAATTAATCACACGATTCTTTTAATGCAATAATTCGACGACTGGTCAATTGCACAATGAAAAACACGTGCAGACAGCTTGATTGTCCTTGAAAATCTACCAGTTTGTATAAATCAGTCAGTCTATGGTTGTCAAGATCATGACAAATACTCTGCTGTCATAAGGTAGCCTGTCACCCGCTTCCTCTCGACATCTCAATCCTCTTCATTACTCACGGGGGAAGTTTAACGACGTTGTTAAAATGAGCACCGGTCGTTAGTCTTGGGCGCAAGTAACACGGTGCAGTGTCGTTCTCGAAGAACTCGGAGCTTTCTGTGACTTTCGTCATACAAACATTATCGAGATTTTATTCAGTGTAAATCAATATATTGCGTTGTCTTTCAAAATCAAATGACACGAGTTAAAATATTCCCTGGGTAAGCATTTTTTACTCATTTCACGGATCTAAGCCAGTTACTACGGATTTTTTATTCTCAATGTTCTTTGTTCTTGGATAAGAACCGAACATATTTTGTTGTTTAAGCTATCATTATAAGTATAAGCTATCATTATAAGTAAGCAACCAAAATGATTTACCAATATATCTTTATGTTGTAGGATTGTTTCATCATTCACCGTCCTTTAACCAAGCTCCGTGTTACTGATTATTCCTGACTAGTTTCTTAGTAGAGACATTCTTGATTTCTGTAACTTTTATTGCCACAAACCCATTCAGTTCATATAAAAGAACTTTTCAGTCCAGATTTAAACTTCACTCTTTACTGAATGCTGTTGCGGTATGGATATTTAATATGAAGTAGACATTACGATGAAAAACCAAATGCTTTTATGTAAATATTTCTATTAGATTTTAAATTGACATTTCGGGCTTCATCATATGCAATTACTATCGGACTAATTGATGTTACTTAATTAAGAATGTGTGTTATAAGTCTAACCATTACGTGAAAGGAATCAAATTTATATATTTCACAACAATTCTAAAACAAATTTTATCAAATTTTATCAATCACTGTTTTCATCTATCATAAGAGGAAATTTATATACTTGCTTCTTTCCAAAGTTAGAGATATTTTACGTTGCGAGAGTAAAATATCACAAATTATGATGCCATATCAATCATGACGTCAATAAGTTGGCGTTGACATTTATAGATGATATACATGTCATCGGAATGGGGCAGGGTTAATTAATGTTACTATTACGGAGTGGTAAATATAAACTTCTGACTCCTCTAAATTGTGAAATTTCTTCCAAGGACTAGATTACCTAATCTCAGTATCTACTGATTACCTATCGGCCATCTCCTAATATCTGTTAGCTTAATTCTTCAATATATTGAAACACATAATAAAACTACATGTGTTGGTATTCAAAATGATTACTGAAATACAGATGGTACAGTAATATCTGTAAAAAAGCGGACCATATTTAAGAACAAAAGGCCATTGAAGTTTCAACAAACTGACGTTTATTTTTTAAGCAATCACATCCACATCAACCATTCTTCCCTACTTTATTCTCCTTGAATATTGAAAACCTAGGTTAAGGGAGTCATAGTATAGTAGCATTATTTTTTCCGTAATGCTACGTTTCTGGTTTTTATACACAACTGATAAGTGGATGTTTTTATTTGCGTCATTCGGCTTAGTTTAACAAATCATTTTTTTTTCTATCATTTAGTTGCTTTATTCGGCTTAGTTTAACACTGAAACTTTTCTATAATTTAGTTGCCTCATTAGGCCTTGTTTAACACGACATCTGTTCTATCATTTAGTTGACTCATTACGCCTAGTTTAACACAGCAACTGTTTTATCATTTAGGTGCCTCATTCAGATTAGTTTGACACAGCAACTTTTCTATCATTTAGTTGCCTCATTCGGCCTAGTTTAACACAACAACTGTTTTATCATATAAGTGCCTTATTCGGCTTAGTTTAACACATCATCTGTTCTATCATTTAGTTGCCTCATTCGGCCTAGTTTAACACAGCATCTGTTCTATTATTCATTTGATATTTTACTAATGTGTAAGGTTTGCTTAAGAAAAAAAATGATGATAGTAATAACGTTTAGAATGCAGAAAATTAAATTTTAAAAACCTGATTAATTTTAGTAATAACATCAAAAATTTCATCAATGAAAACTGAACATGAATGGCCGTCAGAGGCACTTATATTGCAAAGAGTTATTGGAAATCTATTTTATAATGTCTTGTTTTCGATAACTCAAGCTTTAAACATCAAATTAAAGTCCTATTGGATTCGCGATATAATTGCGCATACTTTTGGCTTCATTTGTGTAAAATATGTGATGATTCTGTTTTAAAAGTATTATTACTTAAATTTAAGTCTATATTTGTTGATAATTCAAATGTTACATATTTTATATTACCGCATTAAGCTAATGAGAAGATGAATACGATCCTGCCATGGTAATCAAATAAAGTATGCCTTTGGATCTAAGTTCAACAATCCTTGTAGAGTCGAGTGGATAGCGATAGACATCTGCCCAGCACGCGACTGTGTTTGTGATTCATTTAATGGTCGATTTCATGGTCCAGTGATTTCCTGATCACGCCTCTACATCCCGAATACGATGGTGGTAGATACGACTGCTTGATTACATGCTCCAGTAAACACCAGTGTAAAATTACCACTTTCCCTTTTTTCTGTCAAACAGAATCGCATTAATAGTAGAATGTGTCAAATCAAATAACAACCAACATTAAACATAGTAAAGACGAACAATTGCCAATCAGGAAGTAAGGACACAGATTATGTTTCATTTTATAGCCTAAAATAGTAACTCCCCCTTTTTTGTTCATACGTTTATATAGGTTTAGAGGTATATAGCATTATGTTTTCGGGTCTTGGTTTTAGTCGATTACAATATTGTATCTACAACGGTAATTATTTATCCAATACATTGAGACAGGTGAGACAGATGTTAATGACCCAGTCTATACAACAATGTTTTAGAGTCTAACACTGGGAATGGAATCTTCACCAGGGACTCGTGACTGCCAATTAATGTGATTGCATCTGAAAATAAAAGTAGAAAGATGTAATACAATCTTATAATGAAGATTTGATAAAACGACATTTCATTCAGCTTTGTTAACTGTGATTGTATTGGTAACTAGGATAGGATCTCGCTTATAACATTGTTAGCATAATTAGGACTAATATTTTATGATTTTCTGAAATTAATTGTGTTTGTTTAATAATAACGACACTATTTTTTAACACAAAATAATTCTTTATTTGCAAAGAATTGATATAAAAGACATTGATTATCTAACTAACATATCCGTTTACTAATCCTTGTTCTTTTCAAAAGTATCCGTGTAAACCTGTTTTTGTTCTTTGCGTCAGAAAACGGATTCGTTTACTCACCGTTAATGTTATGTGGACAGTATTTTTTTCTGTAGTGGTGATAATCATATATTTTAAATTTAATGACATTTCGTATGTGCTGCTACCTGTCTCGTTATCAACACTTCGTGGATATATGTGTTCTTTCAAAACAGTATTTATGTTGGTGATAGATGGTGATTTACATCATAATTAATAATCAATTATTTACGCTCACAAGAAACATATTTTGCCTAAACGATGATGTGTATACCTGTTTGTTAATGTAACGAGATAGCTTTCATTAGTGTCGTCTATTGTGCAATTCCTGCTGTATCTATAATCTATTCAAAATTCTAAAAATACATTATATGACTGATAATGTTTATTTATGGTGACTAGGACAATGGGAGCCAATCAAACTTGAAAGGTTATTCGGCGTTTTCAGTTTCACTTAAATCAATAAACTTGATTTGTATTTATATCATTGTATATCAATGGTTAAATATCAAATCGAGCTTAAGCTGAAGTATAATTTTATTGATAAGCAGCAGCAGCGAGTTTGATTGAACTAATTATCATTTCTAGGAATAGCTGTTATGGTGTTACAGCTGCCTTTTATCAAAAGATTTATTTTGCATGGAACAGTCGCTGTTTTTTGTGATAAAGAAGGGATCACGAAAGAAAATTAAGGGAATTTATTCAAAATGTTACCCTATTATTTGTTTTATATTTGGTATCCCCTGTCTTTCTAATTCCGGATACATGAATATTGATGAAGAGTTAACTCCAGAAATCTTTTTCGCAAACAATTTCTCTCTGGATTTTACGGGATTTAAATAGTAGTTTACAGTTATAGAAAATATCTACTTGACAACAAAAACGCACATCACCATCATGTTTCATTTACATTATTTTACATCTCGATAAAGAGGATGATAACCAATCAAGCCAACTTTACGTTTACTGTCTGACAGAGAAATGTAAACTCAAATGATTTAGGAGATATATCTTTTTCATATAAAGATAACTTAAATATTTCAAAATTTATATTCATCTTTTTATTTTACGGATATCATTATTCAATTTGAGAAATTTGAAAGGAAATTAAAAAAGAATCTCTTCAAGAATTCAGGATATCCCCTTTTAGTTCCTTTATTGTGTAAGGGAGATATTAGTTATTGAACATATTTCATTTTCATTTTAAGATGCCTCTAATGCTTTTCATCTCTCTGATTGAAAATACATGTACATCTAATTATCTATACTGTATGGAATTCGTTATTCTGTCATGTATCTGAGTAGATGTGCATTTAGTAATTAGGTGACTTTGATGATAAATAAACTTTTTTATAATATTTTGGAGTTTGAAAATCATCGACATTTACTAAAATGGGCCTTCTAAGGATATAACAATGAGATGATGATATGTCTGCATCAATCAAGAATTCTAATATCGAAATTCAGTACTATTTATATAGATCTTGGACATCACATCGACAGGGACGTCACTATTAATGCCACGTGTTCATAGTCTTACTTATCCTGGCTACCTGTTTTTTTATGACTTTCCTTTTATTCTTTGTATTATAGATCAAAATTCGAAATCGTTGCTTAATATTCATTATGCATGCTCTAATTATTCGTCTTTTTGTATTTGTAGGGTACATAAGCGACCTTATAGTGCCGTCACTTCCAGTTAACGCATCTGTTGCTGAGAGCGAAGAGAAACCACAACCCCCAGCTGCTCATGTAGAAATTCAGTTTGAGGATGTGCGTGATGAAGAATGTCCCGTTCTTGATCTCAGCCCTGATCGGAACAAAAACAACATTGAAGAAATTGGAAGAGGCGTTACCATAGGATACACCTACGACGCGTTCTTCATAAGCGATGGGCGTTCCCGACGTAAAAATGCATTTGGTATTCCCGAGAAGGTATCCAAGCAACGATACACGTGTAATGAGTGCGGGAAAGATTACGCAACTTCCTCCAACCTTTCCCGCCACAAGCAGACACACAGAAGTCTAGACAGTCAGCTAGCGAAGAAGTGTCCCTATTGTGACAAGGTTTACGTCAGCATGCCGGCTCTGTCTATGCATATTCTAACACACGAACTCAAACATCGTTGCGATATCTGTGGAAAGAGTTTTTCCAGACCATGGTTGCTGCATGGGCACAAACGTTCTCATACCGGAGAGAAGCCATACGGATGTGCACATTGTGGAAAAGCATTCGCCGACCGCTCCAACCTCCGAGCACATATGCAAACTCATTCGGCATTCAAACACTATACCTGTAAGAGATGCAACAAATCGTTTGCCTTAAAATCATACCTAAATAAACATTACGAATCGGCTTGTATAAAAGATGGTTCAGAATCTTCTTTAGATATGCTGAAACATAGCATTTCTCCTCATTCCGAAAGTTTTAACTTTTCGTAATGATGACTGGATAGAATGGTTTATGCAGTGAATCACCGCAATGATTCCCCCTGATTGATGCTCCGTTTATGAAGTATGACTACTTATGGTACTAACCGCGTTACTCACAATTAGAGCAGCAAACATCCCTATATCACAAGGAATTGTGTCAACGGGGACAAGAATCCGATGATACACATATTACCAAACAAACACTCGTAGTGTATGTCTAGATTCACAAATAGTGGAATAGCTACATGCTTTATCTCTACACGGATAGCTGTGTTAGCGGAACGAGGTTTACTTCATTACTAACGCAGATTTAAAATGAATTTGTTTGTATAGACGTTTTAACCCAACGATTTTGTAGATTGTATGAATGTTATACCCCCTTTTAGTGACCATTCACCTTCCTACCGCCAGTAGTGCCAGAACATGTGTGATAACAGAACAGTATATAACCAACCAGTGCCCCTTAATCCCCATCGAAAACACATTTTTTCTATTTTCTATTTTCTTACAAAATCCTGTTTAACAATTTTGATACAAACACATTATATATGTTGGTGTTATTTCCCACCTACTAGTCTACGTATTTGTTGGAAAGATGTGTTAAACATACATCATGAAATCATATATGTTGATGTTATTCACCCGACCTAGTCTTAAATATTTTTGGAGATGAGTGTATTACATCTAGTCAGTATTATGTACAGTTATTGACACAAACCCACAAGTGCAATCAAATATATGCATGTTTTGTAGTGTTAGTTAGAGTAAGTAGAACCTCGATAGAATCCTCCGCTACCGAAATTGTTTATGACTTAATCGCATATGCTTCCTTTCAATGACATCAAACTCTTTTCAACCAAAAGTTTGACCCTAAAATTATTTATAACACTCAGGTAATTATGAATTATTGCAAACTGCTATCAAAATCAACGGGAGATAACCCTGACACAAATTCTAGGTATAATGGCAAAGTATCATATACCATTAATTTAATCCATTTTCATTTTTTATATTTTATGAGATCTGTAACAAATACCTAATCAATTATCAATAATTACCAATATTCTGCATAGTGACGTATTACTTATTATGAAAATATAAGTTTTTCTAATTGAAATGTATAAAACATTTACGACCATCCTCAAAATACCACTCTTGAGTATTCGCTCCCTGCATATTTTCTTCTTGTTATCAAACGAATAAACACTTTGAGCAACGAGGTTCTACTCTATCTCAGAATTTTCCTATTATTTCTAACCAAATACACTATTTAGTGTATATATTTGGTTAGATTTGATGTTTCCTATTGGTTGTTTAACGAAGGAGAAACAGTATTTTCAATTTGTCCGAATCACTATTTATTGGTGTTTACCAAGCACATGTAAATAATTGTAGTATTGATCTGTGTTGTTGCTTGCGAATATCTCTTTGTACCTGTTGATTAATTGGTGCTCAATGTTTTCCTTTATTATTTCAAAATAGTTTACAAACCACAGACAAATGACCCACATATAGCTGATACACAATTAACTCCCTTAACGTAAGCATTAAATATCAACGATTGCTTTATTACATAGTATTTCAAAAGTATGTTAATGTAAGTTTATTTTAGTAGACGCAAAAGTAAATTATGCGTTACCATAGATAATTTTAACGAATTTTAAAATGATTGGTAAATATTCTGATTTCGTTTCAAAATTTATAATAGGGAGTGTTCACTTGTCGATATGAAAGACTTACCAATGCACCATTATATCGAAGTTTTACTGGGAGATTAAAGAGTAAAACACATAATTTACTGTCAAGTTTGTTTTTGACTGTCTCTCTATGTCTCTATTTTCGATTTTGTTTGGCATTGTTGAACGTCCTATCGGTGCATAAAGGTCATTTTAAGACGGTCACTATTTTGAGAAAAGTTTCGTTGAAAAGTTTGGTAAAAAAGGAAAATTTTAACCATTAGTAATTGAATTTCAGGATAATCATGTGATGTAGATATGGTTTATGATAACACAATGTGATAGTAATGTGAAAGTTTTCTTGTTACCATAAAGTTCAATACTCAATTGCGAACTCCTTCAGGAGAATGGTCTAAAATACCTTTGTAGCATACTGAAACACACCTGCATATTTTTGGTTTTCATTCATATAACGTGGTAGGATCGATTGGCCTAAAAATCCCATAGAAATACGCTATAAGCCTAAGGCATAAATAATTGTATGATGCACCGTGTGATTTTTTTATCAGTTAAACCATGATATGAAAGTCCCAATAATTCCGTAATCAGTTATTAATCTGATACTGAATATCTGAATATAAATGTTCATTGCATTATTTAGCAGCAATCAATTGTTGACATTTTGTATACGCATCTATTGACGTCATTTTCGCCGTTTAACTCAAGGTCAAATTTATCAAATCGTCCTAAACAACGATGTGTGTAGAATAGAGATGATTACGTCACAACGCATTTCGATGATATCATTTTTGGGTTGTTTTGAGGCATTTTGTGAAATATTTATGATTGTTTTCATAGTTTTAGATATAACTTATACTACAAATAGTATAATTTATCAATTATTTAGATATTTATCACTGTATTAAATTCGTGTGCCAACAATTGAAAGTAGATGTTGTCTGCTTGCATGTAACGCTACATATGTACATAAGTTTTCTTTCTTTATTCACTACTTTTATACTTTTTCACCAAACCTTTTTGCTCACCATTGTCCTAGTGTGCAAAACAGACAAAAGAATTGAGGATACTGCGCCAATACACCCATTTTCGGTAGCAGTGTGATTCTGTCTCCCTAAATCATTCACAGTTGTCCTGAACACTATGTATATAGGTCTCCTCTTGACATTTTTTTTTTCATTTTGTAGGAATTCTAACATTTTGATCAACTTTTGCATGTATTGAATGCAAATAACAATATATTACAAGGCCTGATTATAAAATCTGTGTTAGAATACCATACTATTTATGATAACTTAATCGAATTCGCACTTACCTTGATTGTCTTATGTGCCATATATCTTTCATATATGATTGATATTTAAAAATCGTGCGATAACCCCCCCCCCCCCCCCCCCCCCTCTCCCCCCTCCCCCTTTTTAAAATTATTATTCTACACTTGTTGAAATACAATTTTTATCTAAAGAAAGCTGAAAGGTTTTATAATTTTTCTAATTAACCGTGTTTATATACTACACAACATAATTTATGACATACTATATATACGTATGATATATTAGATTGTATACAGTTGAATACCAAATATCATTTACGAATATGACAGGCTATTGATATTTTCCATGAGTGCGGTGGTGTCCAATATTGCACTTACAAAATTACATAATATATGATATGTAATTCTATTTCTTGAAGAAATAATGGGATCTAAATATGTGTATATCAGTTTTGTTTACCGGCGAAATTATTTTTGACATCAGTTTAATTTGTATGATGTACCATTTCAGTATGGATACTCCATAAAGTATGCACATATACTTTTTTATTTTTGTTGGAAAGGATGAATACAACATATGTTGCAAAAAGCAATTGCATATCATATTAGACTTAGTACTCACATTTCCACTCGAACTTAATCAAATCAAAACATTTTTTTCTTGCTGACTATTTAATTTCAGTTTATATTTAGAACCACATTTCTAGTAGTTGAAATCCTGAATGTTCCGAAGGAAGTTGTATATTTTCGTCCAACCCTGTTTGTCCCTTACATCATCGTGCCTAGTCTAGAACTCTTTGCATGTTAATTTATTATTTATTAAACCAATGTGGCCCAGTTTTATGAAATCACGCCTTGTATAGTATTATATAGGTAGATATTAAAGAGAGATTATCATGTAATACGTTAATTGTTAGACCTGTCTTATTGACATTCCCGTGCAATATCAGAATCCGCATATCAGTATTACTTAAAAGATACCATAGCTGTGGTTAGTTTTTTACACACATTTTTCCTTGTTCATTCCGGGTTTAATGAAATAAAATATTTTATGATGGAACTTGTAAGTTTTGTTTTATTTCGTTTCTATTTCAGTAGCACCTTCAGGAAAAATAACAAAGAATACTGACATAATATGTACTTGCATGGAGACTCCTGAAAAAAAAGTACAAGGAAATTAAGACCAGGTGCTCCGGAAGAGTAAGCTGCGTCTTATTCATCGATGACACCCGTTATTCAAATTCAGACCAAATCCGGGTCAAGTCAAAATCTCAAATGACAGCTAGGGTAAAGACAACGGAACCCCTAGGCATATCAGCAAGCATCAAACACGTATGACTTCAGCATAAGGAAAACGAATGTTTATGAAGGAAATCACAGTGTCGAACATAAAACTTGTCCGTGGTCTTTATCAACCTGCATCTCTTATCAAATACCAAAAAAAAGGAAACTGATTAAATTATGAGGCGCCTCACTTGCAATGTTTTAGCATTGTTTTATGCGAACTATGGTTTTCCCGGATCCCATTCAGGATCTATGATTTATGACTTTCACACTTTTGGTTGGTCCCTAGCATCACTGGTGAATCCTAAAAGGACGACACAGGTGTATGGTGACCAGAGTATCACAGATGAGTTATAGAAGGACAAAACATCTGTATAATTTGTCTAACATCACCTAATGTTTGGTTTGGTTTGGTTTGGTTTATTTTGTTTAACGTTCTATTAACAGCTAAGGTCATTTAAGGACGGCCTCCCGTGCGTGCGACATGTATGCATGTGATGAGTGCGTATGTGTGTTTTGGGAGGCTGCGGTATGTTTGTGTGAAGTCTCCTTGTGGTAGGCCGGGACTTTTGCCGATTTATAGTGCTACCTCACTGGAGCATACTGCCGAAGACACCCAGCAGCACACCCCACCCGGTCACATTATACTGACAACGGGTGAACCAGTCGCGCCACTCCTAATATGCTGAGCGCTAAGCAGGAGTAGCAACTACCATTTTTAAAGACTCTGCATCACCTAGTGACCTAGAAGGACGAAACAGCTGTATTATGTCCCTAACATCACTGAATAGCCCTATAAGGTCGAAACAACTGTGTGGTGCAGTTCTATATTCATCCTTCAGCATATACTCTATCTGTTACTAAATTAATATTTTTAATGTATGCTCATCCGTGTTTTTTGTAGTAACCAATGTAGACTGTCTATACGTATTATATTGAAAGTAACTTTACAGCACATGGAACGGAGTTAAAATTCGTCTTTTCAGATAAATATATATAGAATCATTCATTGTATTTCTTTATTAAGGAAAGAACGCGTCTGTCTGGAGAGGGAAAATACATAGGCACGAACCTGTTCCATCAAGCTTCATGTAATGGCCTACTATCGGGACTGTGTAATGAACTACTCTCGCATGAATGTCTGTTTGGCTTCTATATCCAACGGTTTCTGAGCTTAATTGGGCGCTATGTAAATTCGCGATAGCAATATGATATCACAGGATTTTAACGGAAGGATAGAATGGTTTTAATACATTACATGATATAAATTACTAAATATAACTATAGACAGAAAAACCCAGCCGATAACTATGCGGTTGGAGACGCTTTTGTCTGATTGTCGCGCCTCTAACGACCATACGTAGCAGGAAGACTGGAATCTATTACTGGGCCTGCTCACATAATTACTCAATCAGGATACGATATAAAATCATATGTGAAGTACCAAAGTCTGATATTAGAATATATGTCCAATCACTTAACGATACCATACCGTGCGAAGGTTTTAGTCCGGATAGAAGAGAAAAACGATGATTTTGTTATTTGAAGCTTAAACTTCATAATATGAAACTAGGGCCTCGAAAGTGGCGTGAATTTTTACACAATTGACATATTCTCGACAAAAGAATCGTAATTTGAAGGTTTAATGTCTTCAACAGTTTGGATATCAGCGTTTCAAATTATTTACTTTATTTTGTAACTACCCCGGAGATATTGTGAATGGCGATTAAATAGAAGATGCGTACCCTTACAGAAATCCTTATTTGATTATTTTTGTTCTCTTTCATTAATCCACATGTAAATCTTGTGCGATTGAGTGCCCCACATGATCACTTACAGAAAAGACAATTCCATTAAGACAAGTCTGCGTATCTATAGTAATAATAACAAAAATGACAACAGCCACGTACGTATAGGCGTGTTTATATTATACTAAAGGTAAAACAACGTAATTTGCATTAATAGTTTACTTTATAACTTATTTTATCAAATTCATTTCATTTCTTTTATCAAGAGAGGGAATCTATTAAGTACGTATCGCCTGATATGCACTTTATCAATTTCCCAGCGGAGATGCGAAATAGAGTTGTGATCACAAACATCACTGTCTAATTTATCATCAAATTTGACTTATATTATTCTATATATGTAAAGGGTGTTGTTCTGTATGATACCCACGTTGCACACTGCTATTCTCTTTGCCTTTTGGTGTTACTCTGCCGTCATAACGAATACAATTTCAAAGCATCCATTTTATTACAGCTATATGATGAAACCATTTGTTTTCTTTAAAAGTGTAAATTGAGTGGAAGATCAGCAAATACCCAAAGGTGAAATAATAATGTCTCATTCTGTTCGTCTTCAGCCGCATACTCCTGTCTGATGAAAATGTCAGGATGACATCCAAGTCGACCATTCCATACTCAAATTCAGCCACTCCGTGTTTCAGTCTATTAATGTAGACGAATTTAGTGCCTTTACATTCATCTCGAGTAGGTAAGGCAATAAATCTGATCATTGCCACAGAACTTACGAAGAACTTTCTAGAAAAAATATACAATGGTTTTAACACACAGGGATAAAAATACCTTTAATAAAAGACTACAGCAGGAACTGAGTAGTCATCAAATTAAAGGCAGGCAAATGCTTCATAAAAACAAAAACGAACCAAGCTACTCTAGACGAACTTCCTGTAATGGTACCCTGCCAGGATAGTCATCAAATAGTTCGATCGTTTATATGCATTTATACATAATGACCGAAGACAAAAAGACTTCCTGTATAAATATGTACGTTGTAAGAGGCGACTTATGTGGTGACCCTGTTTTTTCTGTCTCTGTGCTTATAGTAATATATTATCATAACACTTAATTATAATCTACGATTATCTATAATAGAAGCACACTATAAAACGTATAAATATAGAAATGTAAATACAGCATGCCCAGTCATTGTTGAAATGATATGACAACGGTCATGTCGTGAACAACCCTGTATTATAACAGATGTCACGTTCTTTTGGAAACGTGATTTGTTGTAGACATCTTACCGATACAAACTGCAAGGTCCTTTGTGTCCAAACCAGTGAAGGCTCATATGTACCAATCAAAACCAAAGGAGACTACAGAGGGCGCTCTAGGTCAGAAACATGTAACTGATGATACAACTACAGAAACTCTTTAACGTATGCTATGTAACAAAGGGTCCTTCAAGGCAGCCTTAATTAAAAAAAGAAGATTAAAAGTACGTTGCTTTGTTGAAACATGTCTGCAAAAGCTAGTACAGGAACACAACATATACGGATGTAAAGTTTGAACAATGCCTTGTGAACTATACTATGAAAACGACCATGTTTGATACTCATCGGAAATATAAGTTATAGCTTATTTTCATATTAATTTACAAAGTCTGATTAATTATATCCATGTTATCTGTGGTTATGGTCAGTTGTACTATCAGACATTAGAGGCATGGGGTACTTTCTCTTGTATAATATTTATTTGTAAGAAGCTGACAATTTTGGAATGGTAGGTTCGTACAAGGTGTTGCCAGCCAAGCACTTGTTGATACGGGATACGTGGCCTCAGACGTCAAACTAGATTACAAGGAAATAAAATTTCTGTCCATGAGGGCCCGGCGTAATCTTTAAAGACCAATTGCTGCAAAAGGCACGAAAAGGTAAGAGTGATATTACATCATGAATTCAGAATTGTTGACGCCACCGGTAGATAGACACAATAATATATATCAAATAATACATTGATAATTGCCTACCATTCAACGCAAGGTATTATATCAAGTTATATATTGATGAGGACATGTACGGTGTTTATAAAACACCCGTACACACCCAGACATAATGACGTCAACTGCATATATAGTATTGAATAATATCTGACAAGTCGCCTCTTGAGATTATGGTTTTGTATCTATTTTAAAGTCGTTGGTATTCTCATTACATTTTAAGTCTTGTTATTTTCCTAGAAACATCCCAATTTTTAGTAATATTTTGTAGTTCCATCCCTTTGGAAGCCTCAAACAACATGTTTTCTGCGAGCATTTATGCCCACTCAGGGATTCATGAAAGTTATTCATTATTAATGTAACGACAGGCTCGTCTTTTGGGAAATGTTCCAATTCAGTTCGCATCACATATAAGCTAATGATCACCTTGACTTCAAGCAACTGGTACCGAACGTGTTGCTTATTAGGACGAGGTTTGCTATAAGGGTTAAAAGATTGGGACTGGGTTTCCAAATGGGTGAGGGTCTGTGTTGATAATTCTGAAAATACGACGAGGCTCACTACGGGTTTTGGAAAAGCAAGAATTGGGTGTCTCATGTCTTCAGAGAGGTGGTTCTAGTATATGTATTTACTTTAACACGCTGTCAGCTTTTTATTGAAAACAAGCGAAAATAAAAAATCCAACCCGGCATTAAAATAAAAGTGCGGCGGAAGGCAAGAGCAAAAACACTGACATATTCTTCATCTACATCATCGTACTGAATAACACCTTCTGCAATATAAGCATTATTCAGTGAGAATGCTACCTACTCTTGGTTTTCACAGGATTCTTTCGAGCCATACCAGTCTAAAATAATGAACTAATTGGAGCCACTGATGCGTAGCGACTTTCACAAGAATAAACAATTGGAACTATTGAGGCATGCGAGTTTTAGATGGATACATTTAGCGACCTTGTGAGGTGCATGACGCTGCAGAAGGGTCAATATATGGGACAAATTGGTTCTCGTGATTGTAATGTAAAACATTAATGTTCTAAGGAAGACTAATCTCCTCGGATTCAATAATAGAACCTAGAGTGACTGATGGAACTCAAAGGGTATAAGAAAACCTATCACTGGAGAAGAAGAATCCTATTGATGAAGAGTGCAACTCTGTAAAGGGATATGTGACGACATGGCAGACACTAGTGAGCAACTAATGGCCGTTTTGTGTAGTATGACTTTCAATAGCTATACGTATCTACGTGTATCCAGACATATGTATACTTAGACGACCGTACCCATACATCTTATTCTCAAGCAGCTGATATAAACCATAAATTGATATCAGGCATTTTTCAATGAAGAAAAAAAGAAAATATGAAACTTTTTGACCCACCAGACCTTAAATGTGGCACATGAAGATATATGAGGCATATTGTTGTCGGAGAACGTATATTGAAGTTTGTTATCGTAAACAGGATCAAAATAGGAAACTCCTAATAAGCGTTATAAAAGGAAGATGTGGAGCGATAAATAGCCAACAGAAGTTCTAAATGTTCACAGGGAAACATCGAATTATTAGTTTAATTCAATGGAAAATATAAACTTATAAAGGTAACGGTTATATTATGTACATATTGGTATTAAATCTCATTTCATCATAACCAATCCAAGAACTGTTATATGCTGAACCATGTCAGATATCTGTAAGATAGTCGGCTGGCAATTATATTGAGATAGACAAATATCATAGACATTTAAGATACCAAAGGAAGAACACATTTTTATATAAAAAATAATAATAAAAAAAAAACAGCGAAGAAGGAATTTTGCTGATACTGCAATATTAAGCTGAAACCATTTGCGTTTATATATGCGATACAAGTCTGAAACTCAGAACATTAGATTTCAAAGTCCTTGTACCACTGTTTCTCAAAAATTGACATAATTCAGGAAATACAACGCAGTGACCTGTACGTGATGTCTTAAATTGAAATATCTAAAATATTAAAAACAAAAAACAAAAAAAGCAAAAACAAATATCAGACCCTCTGCATAGTTTGCAATTCCTTATCCTAACAAGCGTTCACCTGTTAAATGATATAGTCTTCAGTGATACATTACTCTAGCGACACATGCAAAAACATTACACGGGTAAAGTAACAGTACATGTATAACAGGTCGATTATGTCTGGTGTTATTCCTGAATTAAAAGGTTTATCATACTTTTAAAATACCGACAAGAGAATATTAATTACTTTAGGATTTATTACTATTTCTTCTAATATTTTCATGCGCAAAATGTCTTCTTTGTAAAATCATAGGTCAAATAAAAGTCGAATACCCATTGAATACAAGTCATAGGTCTCTCGTGAGTTGAAGTCAACTGGTTGAAAACTTTTAACCTTATGTTGATATAATAATCTGATTGAGGATCCTTTGGATACCTTATTTTCTATTGCTGTATTTTATTTAGGAACACACTGAAGAAAATCAATTGGGAGGTTCTCCTCACAATAATGGCAGCTCTGTTTCTGTATGGAGATTTGATTGTATTCGGGTGTGGAGTCTGCCGTCCGACAGATGGTAACCAATTATTACACAATGTTTCACACTTGTGCAAACATGAAAGCTAACCTTATTGATTAAATAGACGCCCCCCAAAAAGAAATTTCTTTTCAGAATAGTATCTTTGTGGACATAAAAACTTTTGCTAATTTAAACGATATTCACAATAAAGTTTGCCTTTAAAAATCCGATTCATAATAGCATTACTTATTCATTCAAATTCATTTAATGATAAACTTTCAATACAAATATATAGTTTTGCTTTCATATTTGAAGCAAAACAATTGCGTTAGAATGCTTGTTAATACATATCAAAGTATCAAATAAGAGATAAAAAGCTTACGATATAAAACAAAATTGTCAATAACCTTTAATTTGAATTGTTAGTTTATTTAGATTGGGAAAATAATATCATTTTCTAGATAAGGTTAGAAAATAAAATTCTCATTACAAGTTTGGGAAAATTAACATGCATCATGGTCTTTCCTTTGTTGCATTTATGGCAAAGAATCATTCTGCCAGATGGCAAAGTGCACGAGGCAGGACTGCCTGTCTTCCATTTTGAGAATTTATCGTGATCTCAAATCTCTTGACTTTCCCGAAGCAGCTGTCGCCCGTAGAACCTTCATTCACTCGGTGACACCCAAGGACTGGCTGAGACAGACTATTTATCTCAACAGGCCTAACGCTTGAGAGCAGGGTCGCCCATAGCGCCTGGGAATCCCGTTAAAACTCTTGGATGGTACAGAGGCGTTAGAGCCACAAAAATGTAACAATGACAACATTACAAATGACCACTATTCATGTAGTGTTAGGAGTCTGTGGAATAATACAGGGACTCTTACGATAGGAAATGAGGGTAAACATAACTGTTAGAAAAGGCCCACATTTCAACATTAAATCACCAAAACGACCATTCAGATATCGCCATGATGTAAACATAGCATTACAACTAAAACTATACGCCAATGTATCCTGGACAGATTCAGGTTACCATATGATGGATATAAATGTCAGAAATCAATCAGTCTATTACAGTAATCATAATTGCAATATAATCCATACATACGCAGACACATACATTTCTCTTGTGAACAATTTGTAACTTAACATATTATTGTTTCAAATATAAACATTTAAGCTCTTTTTCATATTTCAAACATTGACTTTGACCATTAATAATGCTGTACTGACTTTGAAGGCACAAGTCAAACTAAAAATAAGTATGTTGATATTTATGCATGCTTTTGAAATGGAGATTCCATTTTAATCGCCTCACATTATCATGCAATGAGATATGACAGGTTAATTTGTTCTTCGAAGAGTGATATTTGCTATGTTACTAGTATTTCAAGGTCAAAATGAATAATATATTACGGGTGAATTAAGGTTGAATTACGATAATAACCTAATAAGTTTGCCATTAAATTGAATTATATTTTGTTGTTGTTTCTGCGGGGTTGTTTTGTTTAAAAAACATGGCACAGCGATTTAACAGTTGTCTCGTAAACGAGGTTACTGGGAAATGTAGACATCGCAAACATGCTAGACTTAGGTAGCAGGCCGGTCTAACATTCCATAAATTGAATAGGTGTTCGTCATGTCTGTTTGTGCTTGTCAAAAACACATAGAACAAACCATGGATAGGCTTCTGTGGCTATAAATCGCAATATACTTTGAAATTATCTTTGTTGTTTTCCTGTGGATTACACAAAATCTGGATTATTTTATAATATATTAATTGTTTCAATGTTTAACTTGAAACAATGATATCTATCTATCTATATATACGTCCGTATAAATGGCGCTTTGAAATTCTATCATTAAAAAGTGGGGACGGCAATGTTCCTATTGTACAACCTAAAAACGAATGATGCATCTGTCCTTGAAATTTATCATCCTGTATCATCCTATTTTCTCTTTTAGATCCAATATTGCTTTTATTTCATTATATCCTTCTTTTTTTTTTATTTTAACTACTTAAAAATGGGACCAATTTCTTCATCATACTATAACTGTGCCCGCTTCTTAATTCTAAATTGCAGCGCGAGTATCTTTTAGATTAAAAAGGTTCGTTTATATATGTTTTTTTTTTTATTCCATTCGTATATCTATAAACGCACCCGTATTCATTTTAATAATGAGTGCTAGACTAAAGACGACATATATATCTATGAAACGTGCATTTTTTGTCTTTTTGTGAATAATTCAGAGCGTATACAAATACATTTGTATGTATTATTTCTTTAAACAACGTATTTAGATATGGGTTTAGCTAATATAATCTTTTTAAAGAATAATTGCCATCGAAGTTGTTAATTAAGCCATGCTAATGACAGTAAAATACCACGAGAACGGCAAAGTGTTTGTTAGAATAATCCACGAATAGAAAAAGAAGAAGGATTCTTACCAACTATTAAACCATATAATGTCTACATGTCTTACACATACTTCATGTAGTTTATTCTAGTATATGCATATTCATCATCAATATATGTTAATTACTGCTACAAGATATACCATGAGGGTATACCCCATGTAATATTATTTTTCAGACAAATTGTAAGTTACAATATATTTTCCCTGCTATTTTCAAGGAATGTTCAAAATATAATCAGGGCTTATTTTGCTTCTTCAATAATTTCAAACATTTCGTATAACATTTTGAATAATCAGAAAAATCCAACTTTAAAGTGATTTTTCTCGCATTTGTATTCCGGGGATGATTGATAAATATCAAAATATTAGCGTATGAATAATGCATATTAGGAATTGTCAGTAAACCCTATATACTGTACATAATTCGCGACAAAACGTGCCTGTGAATCTTATTTACAAAAATGCTGTGAAATGTTTTGAAATTGTTTTTTTCTTGTTTCCTAAAAGAATAGCTGTGATATCTAATATAAGCGATTAGTCATGTGTTGTATTAGAAGTATACCCATGGTTTATATCTCAGCTATAGATAGGTCAATTTCCATTTTCCACATATTTTTACCATAGAATCATAGACATGAGTCTTAAAAAGACGAAACAGCCTCATTATTTAGTTTCATATTATTAGTTGCCATATATAATGTATCTATTCAAATATCTTATCTAAAGGTGCTCTCCATTCCCGGGTCTTTCGTACAGTCTTCTCCATGGTATTTGTAACTAGTAGAAAAACCGTTTCTTTTTCCTACAAAAGTTCGTTTATACTCCGCTCAGAATATCAGGGTTGTATACAACTAGTAAAGAGCCCTTCTATATATCAAGTCAGTGATTCTAACCTTAGATCTTCCTTTCTGTTATCGATTTCTCTAAAATATCCCCTGACACTGAAAGATCGTTGAATTGACTGAGACATGGGAAATACATTTGACTTCATTTAATTGCAGGTTACAGTAAACTGCGATTCTTCAGCGAGTAAATGTAATTCATTACCATGAGATGCAAAGAAAAAATGCATAGAATATCATACTGCATCATCAGCGAGTTCCATCAATATGGTTCTATTCCTAGCTTTAAGTTGACGTGACCCCCATAACAACATTTCTCTGACATACGTAACAGGTAGTTTTACGTGTTGAACCTAGTAATCTAACAGGTTGTATATTTCCCAGTACAACGTCAATCAATTTCACCGAGGAAACCTTGTCAGATTAATTGCTAGTGTGGTACCGCTGTGATCGAGTCCATTTCATCACGTGTTCCATGTCACTTACCCGTGACGTTCCTGAGATGGTGTTTTATCCCTGATCTCTGTCACGTATTGATTTTTCTTGCACGCGACCCGCACAGGTATACCAAGGTAATTCATCACAGAAGCCCTATCATTAAACAATTGCAAGTGCCCGCCACACTTTAACTCGTGCACTCAATCCGCTTTTAAGATCGTACAAATATCGAAAGCGGATGATGTGGTTTGCTTTGTTAACAAGAAATAGACATAGAGCCATGCGTGTGAAGTTTCACCTGATCAATATCATTAACAGAGAGTTACTACAAGTTGTTGTAGGACATCAACAGGTCGTAAATACCTGGGGAAAGTCGATATATACCTGTGTCACACTCTCGTACGTCGGTATGTCTGTTTACCATATCGATATGCCTACATATAATGTATTAAATGGATGGTATATCAGTATATTTACAGTATTTGTATATATTTTCATCAATACTCACCTGTGTAGTGTCAGTATATGCTTATTTCGTATTTTCTATCTGAATATTGGCATATACCTGTTGAACATTTATCAAATTATGCACCTTTGATGAGGTTAATATGGTTTATTACCAACCTTGTAGAATTGAATATTAACCTAGGGTGAATAATATTATTGGTGGATAAATTAAATGATAATATGAATACAAAACTTGTAATTCGTAGCGCCAATATGAGTTCCTATCCTGTGCTTTCATTCTTCAAATATTGATAAAGATTACTTCTCTGGGATAACGATATTCCTAAATATTAATATATAGGCCTTTACAAGTGTAATTATTCATAGTCATAGGGAACTTCGGAAGGGAAATATCATTCTTCCGTTGGAACTCATTTGAAATTTGGCAAGTGATGAATTGTGAAGTTGCAAATGATGTCTTTTCTCTTTCTGCACTGAACATATATTTAGCCTATTCTGTATATTCTATAATACCTGCATGGTCTCCACATTTTGACTTGCAGTAAACTGTAAACCAATGAGATATAGAAGGGCGAAACAGCAATTCATTATTCGGTAAATTCAGTGTATCTGTTACAATGCCCACGTATCAAATTGAATTGACATTTAGACATTTACGGTTTATGGTAACCCTTTACACTTGGTAAGACAAAGGTTTTCATATAATCGCCGAACTGGTCTTTGCACATAAGTACTGTACATCCAGCAAATACCGATTCTACAGCAAGGTAGTATGGAGTCTAGTTGTTGTAGAAAGTGGCCGAGGTGGTAGACGGTTTAGGAGGTGTGTCAACCATACTTTTCTGTATATACCAATTATCCGATACAGAAACCGGCGATACATGTTTCTATATTGAGATACCCATACTTAGTAAGTACAGCTTAGCAGGGATAACGTCTGATATGTTATGCAGCTATGATAGGATGATAAGATTGTCCTTCCACTTTTTCGGTTTGCTCTTCCTATCATTCATGGAGTTTTTGTTACGGAATTCAGAAATGGTAGTTTTTAAATGTGCAGTGGTCGGTGCTTACCAAGAGAATAAATAGATTTCACTGAAATTAATTAATTACCGTTAAAATATCAGACTGTTTGGTTGAATGGTACTTTTCATAACGTAAACTTTAAAAAGGACTTACTTTGCCCTTTAAAAGTTGAAATTAAAGTAATAATACCTGGTTAAAGTAGTCTCTCATGTTCCTTTCTGTTTCATGATCGTGTTTCTTTGTGGTAGATCCTTTTCAATGCTTCCTTTTCTCCCTAGAATTATTGATCTGGTACATGTTCTGACATTGAGCGCGTTTACCTATTTTTGATATACCGACTGATTGATACAAGTTTTAGAGATCTGTTTTTGTCCAACTGTAGCTTATTGATGGTATCATACTCGTTTATTTTTACTTTGGCGTTTGTTCCTGTGTATTGACAGTGCGGTGCAGATTTGATATGATTAAAGTTAATTTTCTTTGTTACTTTGACTTCTTTGTTTTTGTGTGTTCTGACTTTGGGATTGGTCGATTTTTAGTCAATACGGTAATTCCTTCTATTGTACCATACAAGATATTTTTATTATTGAAGCTTCTTTTTTTACAAGATATTTATACTTTAAGCACGATATGCTTCAACAAATGATATATTTCAGGAATGGAAATGACATTTGGATTTAAACTCTCTCATATCACGGATGTTATATATGATGACGTTTATTCTTTATTTATGGTTTATTAATCTTAAGAGTAAGATATACTTAATCTTATTTATCAAAAAGGATACTGCGATAATTTAATTGAATGGCTAATTGAAAATTTTAATTTTAAAGACAATGGCATCCGATAGGCCAATACATGACAAATGTTTCTTTACATATTCAGTGAGACTATAAATGACAAAACTATACAGCAGATACTTGAATGATATAACGTATGGTTATTTACAATGACTACTTTTGTACTTAAGTGCGTCAGTCAGGGTCTAAAAGCAACATACGAAATAATAATTTAACTCAACATCGCTAAAACAAGCGAAAAATAAAACAAATCAGATTTGCATGGAAAACCTTGAAACTGAAAGTACAAGAAAATAAGACCAGGCGTTCGAGATAAGTAAGCGTCTTCTTTCTTCTGCTTCATTGGCCTGCATCGATATACAAATCTAGGGCTAATTAAGGTTAAACCACTCAAATTGAGAACTACGGTTGTGATAGTATGACTTAAAGACATATCTATGAGCATCAGAAGTATAATATTTCAAAATGAGGTCATCGTTCTTGTGTTGTTAAGTTTTCCGTCAGCAGAGACTTGTGGCCAACTACACAATCTAAAAAAAACTCGCAAAATAGGGTATATCTTTTCTATTTGAGTCGATCAGGAACAAGGCCTGTCGAGAGTGGAATGGTACGTTCTCATTAGAATTGGTAGCACTACATCACTCATACTAGGCGCTGTGCTATGTTATATCCCTGTTGAAACGTGTAGGACTATTGGTCAGGATATAATCTTGTAACGAAAAAACATTTTCCTTGAATATGTTAAACGCTAGTTTGATTCCTGTTATTTAGTGATATAACAAACCCTAAGTTGATAGTGCAAAAAATAGCAATATCCTGACTAGGACGTTAAGTATAAAATATGTTCAATTACTATACAGATATAGTTTTTTTGACGTTATTGAACTGATTAAACCATGGATGAACCGTCACACTTCCATCTATATTTTCACTTCTGGTTAGACCCATGACGATTTCCCTAACCCCCTTTTAGATCTCCATGCTTTGCCCTCTGTCCTCACCAATTAATCCAAACAGAACATATCAGCTGTATAATGTGATTATATTCTTTATTCAGCATACAGTATATCACATATTAGAACCACTTAAATAAATCTTAAAATGTGTTATTTACCTCCATTTCTTTTCTACAATTCTCTACACATTGTTCATGTTTCCTTATTGTAGTGAGTAAAATCAGTATGAGTGAAGGTTCCACTTTTTAAAATGTATTCCTCACCAATCTTCACACATTGTTCTTGATTTTTATGTATTGCATTTAAATCAGTATGTGTGAAGACCCCACATTTTTCTTTGAATTAATGCGTGATGACAAAGGACTGAAAGCACGTTAGCGAATGGCTAGTCGACGGATAGGGTACGACGGCATTTATCATGGTAAGAGTACGGATGATCTAGGCTCGGGTCCTGCCCGTCACATAATTCAACTTCCAAGTCTATATACAGCATGTCACGGCGTACAGTTATGTCATGAATGTAACTCAAATTTTCAACTTGGTCTTCCATTTTCTTTAGATCTATAAATTACAGGGTCTTTTTTGTTGTTCTTGATAGTGATTAAGTTAAAGTTTTCAGTTCCAACTTATTTATATTTTTTATTGCGGCTTCTTAATGGCGGACGTTTTCTTAATTTATTTTTGTAGGTAGCCTCTGTTTGTATTTTTGTAACTATGGCTAATTGTTACAGTATCTTTGCTGTGGAATGGATACATCAATACGTTATAATTACGAGCAAAGAGGAACTTTTATGACCTGTCACGATCAACTTGTTATGTAATTTAAAACAATCAATTCTTTGTATTGCGTGTAACAAATACTTACCTCACTTTAATGTAATAATTGGCTGTTTTATGATTTTTTTATGCATCAAGTGCAATGAAAAGATAATGAAAATAGAATCAAGAAAGCAAATATGTAAAACAACTATATATATTTACATTTCCACTGTGTGTTCTCTGTATGAAGGTACTAACAAAATTAGCGTTCATTCCTAGGTGAACAATTAACCTGCCGCGTATGAATACATACAGTACATTGTTGACGGTGCCACGTAGAATGCAGAAGTGTGAATATAAAATCGCGTTTGATTACACATGAAATAATGTTTTATCAACTTTAAAACTTGTTAATAATTGTAAAATTGAAGACAACATTTCAATATTTTTCTTTCATGATGATCAAAATAATGAATTTGTGTGGAACTATATTTTGTGTACTTGTGTACTTGATTACCTTTCCCGCCAAATTGGAACTATCTGTTACGCTGTTACATCGATCATTCAGCTGTTTCGTCACTACGTATAACGAACGTAGAATACTGTTTCTTATGATTTTTTTCAAAGATTACGTTGAAAAATAGTTTTGAAATGTAAATATAAGAAATAATTGTTATTTTTTGTTGTTCACTGGTGTATGAACGGCATTTTTTGACAGATATTTCAACATGACGCGCTGACGCGCGTCATTTAAAATATCTGTCAAAAAATGCCGTTCATACACCAGTGAACAGCAAAAAATAACAATTATTTCTTAAATATACAATGAATCCGTCAGTCAACGAAATCAACAGTCGACAAGAAAAAGAAAAAGATATCCTCTAACGACAAAGATGAAGACTACTTACCAATACTGTACTTTCATTGGGTATATCTGGAAATCATAGGAAATACAACTGTGTGATGCATTGAGTAAAATAGAGAAATGCTACACAGATAAACGGATTAGCACTCTCTTTAATGAACACCTAGTGTAATTGATCAATTGTAAAGGTCGTTAGGTTCGACCACATTGAAATTTATGCCCAACAGGAGACTGAAAAACGAGCGACATGATAGATATATAGAGTGGGTTATTGACATTTACTTAAAAGTGTTTGCCACTTTTCTACACTTTGGAGACTTAGATTGAAAAACAATAGAATATATATATACCGAGGTGGTAGCATTATAACAAAACACATGTACTTAGTACATTTAATCGTAACCCCGTCATTCTTCGTCCCATTATCTAAGCCTCTGCTTAATCATGCAATGACCTACTTTATCTCTTTATCATTCATTGTTCTATATGATCATACAATGTTCTATTGTTTCATACAATGTTCTATTGTTTCATACCATGTCCTACTTTATCATCCGATATAAGACAATGTCTTACATCATCATGTAATACTTTACTTCACCAAATATTGTTCTTCTTTATTATACAATGACCAACTATATCAAACATTGTTCTACTTCATGTAGTTTTTGCACTTTATCAAAATTCTTCTCATACAATGTCCTACTTTATTAAGCAATTTCCTACTTTATCAGACAAAGATTTAGCTTATCATGTCATGAATTTTATCATACAATGACCAACTATAGTAAACATTGTTCTACTTCATGATGGATTTTGCACTTTATCAAAATTCTTCTCATACAATGTCCTACTTTATTAAGCAATTTCCTACTTTATCAGACAAAGATTTAGCTTATCATGTCATGAATTTTATAATACAATGACCAACTATAGTAAACATTGGGCTAATTCATGAGGCGAGGTCGGTATTTGCACTTGTGTACTGAAATAAGGGTTAACACATAAGGTAAAATATCTATGATATTCAAGGTCCTTAAACCATTCCTTTATTCCATCTATAGCATTTTTTGATTTTTTTTTGCAACTTGGGAATGCTGTAGATGGACTAAAAGAATGGTTTAAGGACCTTGAATATCATAGATATTTTACCTTATGTGTTATTTGTAAATGAATCCAATAATGGTACTATGCATTGTTTTTAATCAAAATGTTGCTTCTAAAGCCATTGTTAAAGAAACAGCATTATGAAGTTGCAAAATGTACATGTATACAACAAAATATCTTGTATATTGTGCGAACAATATGAATATATATATCTAGAATGCTTAACCGTCACACAAAAAAAAATCATATTAGTATCATAACATAGTAATTAAACCCCTTGGCCTGTATCACCCCTTCAGTACTTTGCATCACAGAGAAAGATATATCTTAAAATAGAGAGATGTTGGAGAAAATTATAACAATTAGGTGAAAGTTATATGAGCTATAACCGGTCTAAATATTTGACAGCTGTTTTCCCTTAAATTCAAAAGTTTCGATAAAGACAGTTGGCAAAATCCTTACTACTGACATCCGATAGAGAAGTCACCATTGTCATTTTAGAACTTTAGAACAATGTAAACAAAGAATTGATTTATGTTGTTGGTGCTGTTGACGCTTATTTCAGTACGTAAGTGCAAATAACTGTCTCCTTACATGAGGTCGCGGGATTGTGAGATCGCGATATCGCGAGGCGAGGCGCGAGATTGCGAGGAGATGAACCTCGCGACCTCGCCTCGCGACCTCGCCTCGTGATCTCGCAACCTCGCGACCTCGCCTCGCGATATCGCGATCTCGCGACCTCGACTTTTGGTCGAGTTTGCGAGGTCGCGGGATTACGAGGTGGCCCGAACCGGCCATCATAACAAACCCTAGCAAAATGGGGCCTCGCGTTGTCCTGCTGCAATAAAAGATGACGCTGATGGATAAGAGGGAAAACGTGTGGTCTAAACACCTGACCCCGCTATCTTACTGCTGTAAGATTACTATGGATAACCACGAATGGTGTTTTACGCCTTGAGATATACCTGATCATACCATAACAGACTCTCACCCGAATAGGTCGCTTTCAGTTACTCAAGCGTCAGAATATCGCTCACAACGACGTTGATAGACACGTTGTCGTCCATCTTAACTGTAAAGCGTAAAGCGAGAATCGAATCGTCAGTGAACAACACGCGTTCTCAATGGGCCAAACGAAACAGATTAGGTGATGTGCAGGCAGTCAATGTGTATGACGTTGGCATCGCCACTACTTAAGTGGCGGGCCAACAGAGGGACCTGTTCGGCTTAAATGAAACTCCATCTATCGATTTCTAACCGTTCTTGGACACATTTGCGGACATTTGACGTCCCGTCTCTGTCCCCGTCTGAAATCGGTTACGGAGGTGTGAGAGACGTCGCGACGAAATGCGCGGGCGTCGGCTCTTTCGACGGTCATCCAATCTCCCTGTGACTCTGAGAAGGCCAAATAACGTCATATTGTTGTAAATGTACACCATATTGTTGGGCTACATGACGTTGCGAACGCCCTTGCATTATCAGAGCAATGGTCCTAACCCTATTGACTTCACACAAACGCGGTAATTTGCTGTGCAATCGCTTCGAACAGAAATGTTGCGTTACCTGATCTGTACTGTTGCAATGTTCGATTTGTAATGATTTACCAGCACATATCGTGCAAGAGTATCCCGAAGCTAGTTCAGTGAAATTGAATCTAGACTACGTGTCTAATAGTTAGAAAAACCTAACTTGCGTTTCTATTTCCGCTGGTATACAATGCACTGCTTTATCATACAATGTACTGCTTTATCATACAATGTTCTGCTTTATCATACAATGTTCTGCTTTATCATACACTGTACTGCTTTATCAAACAATGTTCTGCTCTTTCGCTAAATATTCTAATTTATCACACAATGCACTTCCTTATCATTAAATATTCTACATGATCTTCTTTACCGTGTCATGTTCTATTTTATACTACCTACATTGTGCATAAAAAAACTCGCATGTTCAGTCTGTAGTACTTCTCTTAAAGGATCCGCATTAAATGCTAATAATGATCAACTTTAAGAAGATTCTTACGTTTTAAAAACAAAAGTAAAGCACTCAGAATGGTTATGAACCACCAATCTTATCAACTGAGGATGTAAAAGGAAGGGAAATGGTCGATGGAATACCAATATTATAAACTGATAAAAGGATAAACGTGATAGGGACGATGGACTACCAAGATTATACACTGAGGTAAGTGTGACGTGATAGGGACGATGGACTACCAATATTATATACTGAGGATGGGAGTGACGTGATAGGGACGATGGACTACCAATAGTATATACTGAGGATCGGGTGACGTGATAGGGACGATGGACTACCAATATTATATACTGAGGATGGGAGTGACGTGATAGGGACGATGGACTACCAATATTATATACTGAGGATGGGGGTGACGTGATAGGGACGATGGACTACCAATATTATATACTGAGGATGGGAGTGACGTGATAGGGACGATGGACTACCAATATTATATACTGAGGATGGGAGTGACGTGATAGGGACGATGGACTACCAATATTATATACTGAGGATCGGGTGACGTGATAGGGACGATGGACTACCAATATTATATACTGAGGATGGGAGTGACGTGATAGGGACGATGGACTACCAATATTATATACTGAGGATGGGATTAACGTGATAGGGACGATGGACTACCAATATTATATACTGAGGATGGGAGTGACGTGATAGGGACGATGGACTACCAATATTATATACTGAGGATGGGAGTGACGTGATAGGGACGATGGACTACCAATATTATATACTGAGGATGGGAGTGACGTGATAGGGACGATGGACTACCAATATTATATACTGAGGATGGGAGTGACGTGATAGGGACGATGGACTACCAATATTATATACTGAGGATGGGAGTGACGTGATAGGGACGATGGACTACCAATATTATATACTGAGGATGGGAGTGACGTGATAGGGACGATGGACTACCAATATTATATACTGAGGATGGGAGTGACGTGATAGGGACGATGGACTACCAATTTTATATACTGAGGATGGGAGTGACGTGATAGGGACGATGGACTACCAATATTATATACTGAGGATAGGGGTGACGTGATAGGGACGATGGACTACTAATAGTATATACTGAGGATCGGGTGACGTGATAGGGACGATGGACTACCAATATTATATACTGAGGATGGGAGTGACGTGATAGGGACGATGGACTACCAATATTATATACTGAGGATGGGGGTGACGTGATAGGGACGATGGACTACCAATATTATATACTGAGGATGGGGGTGACGTGATAGGGACGATGGACTACCAATATTATATACTGAGGATGGGGGTGACGTGATAGGGACGATGGACTACCAATATTATATACTGAGGATGGGGGTGACGTGATAGGGACGATGGACTACCAATATTATATACTGAGGATGGGGGTGACGTGATAGGGACGATGGACTACCAATATTATATACTGAGGATGGGGGTGACGTGATAGGGACGATGGACTACCAATATTATATACTGAGGATGGGGGTGACGTGATAGGGACGATGGACTACCAATATTATATACTGAGGATGGGGGTGACGTGACAGGGACGATGGACTACCAATAGTATATACTGAGGTAAGTGTGACGTTATAGTGATGTGGACTATTTATGTATAGGGGCGATGATGTGTGCACATTTAGGAAGGTTACTCTTATTATATATAATTCAAAAATATATTAATTTATATAATAAATAATTATGTAAATGTCAAAGGTATCGAAACTGAAGAAAATTTGTTTACATCAAAATAAAATTGCAGAAAACAATCAATGGTACAAATCCTCGAAACCTGGTCAGTTGTTAACCCGAGTTTCCTCTCTCCTCAGCACCAGACGTTAGACATTTTGACGTCTAGTGTAAGCACAAAAGGAAACTCGTGCTACAGCGAAGGTAGGACGCAACACCGTTGTTAGAAACCCTGTTGCACAAAAATACATATAATTGGATAGATAAATGATAAAAATAAAAAAAATTTAAATATAAAAATAATCGGTAAAAATATTCATCATTTATATATATACATTGTATATATTTATAAAACAAAACAATTGATGACGTTAAATAAAGTACAATTCCCAGAGCTGTAGTAGTGTTCCCGTTTATTGCCAGTCTAGCGCCTCAGTATTACGTGTTCTTTTTACGACCTGTCAGGACTTTTAAAGGCCACACGATGTAGGCTAGGTATAATTAGTCAGTATGGGGTTTTCACCGCATCCTTTATGTCCTCGAGGGTAGACTTAAAAACATTACACTTACCTGTCTATATTCCGGAAAACCTCCGCCTCTCGTGTATTTTATGTTTCTTTACGTAACTCCCAGTAAATGTATCAAATGAATGCATTGACATTAAAATCTGCTATACATACATCGGGACAGATTTTATTCTAAACTTTATTTATTGTTTGAAATACTCAGCAGCAGGATTGGTTACACGGGTCATAGGGAAATCTTATTGACTTTCGTCAAATGTTTACTGGGATAGTCATTGTCCTTGTGCAGTATCAATTTGGCCTGTTCAATGCTTGCTAGTAAGTCTTACTGTTTCGTTGTCATTTCCTCGATTCTCATTTTGAGAACGCGACATCAGTGGCATTTGACATTGATTTACACCTTGCTTTCGTCGATGAATTAGAAGACGCTTACTCTGCCGGAACACCTGGTCGTGATTTCTTGAAGGACTTATTCCTTTTTTGTTCATATCCTGGTTCTAATTTCATTAATTCTGATTATAATGATATTCTGTTTAAACCTCGATATTATCTGTTTTTATATAACAATAGATTACTAAAATCTTTAATCTCTTTCTGTACATGTATGTGTACCATAATCGCAGCCGCGGTCGTCTAACTATTGGTGAGATAACATATCCGAAGTGGCACTAACTTGTATGAATATTCAAAGGACTATGCTACTTGGTGGATTTGTTTTATTTAATATACCATCTGGAAACATTTATAGAGATCGTACAGAAGAGGTCCGTATTCCCAAATCAATAAGAAAAAATATAGGAGTGTGACTTACTGAAAAAGAGACATAATATTTTGAAAAAAGTATTAACCTAGTAACATTTTAAACAGATGCATACTAGGAATAATAAAGTATGGCAGTGATTGTACTGAAAAAAAAGAAGCAGACGGTTTTAGCGCAATGCTCATGCGCAAACCACAACGTCTCGGTCCATAATTGTGTTTCCAGGTCGGAATCTGATATTCTATATCGACATTGATATCATTCCTTGTGTGATGACCTAGTAATGTGTTTTTCTGATGTATTTATTACGCCAATTATTCAATACGAGATAAAATATATGGTTCGATTCTTTCACGAATAACTCGTTGTTCCTATTTTAGAACAAAAAACTGATAAAACACTTAGCTCATTAAGGGTAAACACATAAGAAATTATTGATATATTGAAAGTTTTGAAATTAGGTAAAGCCTCTGGTCACGATGGGATAAGCCACCATATGTTGAAACTTACTGCACAGTCAGTTGCAAAGCCGCTTGAATTTTTTTAACTTATCACTTTCCTCTGGTATCTATCCAAATATGTGGAAAATGGCCACTGTTATGCCATTGTTCAAAAAAGGTGATAGGCACTCTACGTCTAATTACAGACCAATATCTTTATTATCAACCGTAGGTAAAGTTTTCGAGCGTGTTATTTATAAACATATCCACAATTACTTTATTGAAAATTCTCTCTTCTACAAGTATCAATAAGGTTTTATGCCTGGTCACTCGACTGTTCATCAACTAATTGAAATAAATCACAATATCTGTTTAGCCCTTGAGGAGAAAAACACGTTTGCTGAGTATTTTGTGACATATCAAAAGCATTTGATCGTGTATGGCATAAGGGTTTGTTAATTAAATTATAGTCCTACGGTATATCAAGTTAATTCTTGACATGGTTAAGTAACTATCTTACAAACAGAAAACAAAGAGTATTCATATCCAATTCATTCTCAGATACTGGTAATATTAAGGCAGGAGTACCACAGGGCTCTATCCTTGGTCCCCTACTATTCCTGATTTATATAAATTATATTGCTGAAGTTATGCTTTCTGCTTCACGTCTTTTTGCTGATGATACCTCACTTATGAGTACATCTGCCTCTTGTAATGAAATTGAAATAAATATTAACCAGGACTTGGAATCATTAAGTTCTTGGGCAAAGAGATGGTTGGTATATTTTAACCCATGTAAAACACAAGTGATTTTTATTTCGAACTCTAACAATTTAGAAGAGGTCATTGAATTGGAATTTAAAAACGAGTTCTTAAACTTTAGTAATAGCCATAGACATTTGGGCGTCACTTTCAATTCGAAAGGTAAATGGAGTGACCATATTGAAATTACTTATACGTCTGTTCTTAAAAAGCTCAATGCTCTGAGAAAATTGAAATGCATGCTAAAACGTGATACATTAATAAGAATATATAAAACATTTATCTTACCGGTTTTGGAATATGCATGTGAATTATTGGATGGGTGTAATGTGTTAGAGTCAAATTTATAAGAAAAGGCCCAACGTGAAGCGGCACGTATTATAACTGGTTTACCTTCATATGCTAGTACCCATTCTTTATACTTTGAAACGGGTCTAGAGACACTTTCGGATAGACGTAATAGAAGAAAACTACAATTACTGTATAAGATGAAAAATAATCTAGCTCCAGATTTAAAAAAAAAATATTCTAGTGCCCCAATCTGTTTGTCAAAACACCCCTTATGCATTGAGAAATAGAAATAATTTTGTTATTCCTAACTATAGGCTTTTTAATACAAATTCATCCTTTTTACCTTCAACTCTTCCTCTATGGAACGAACTAGATCATACTATTAGATCTTCTCCTAGCTTGAGCATTTTCAAAAATGCTATTACACCAGATATAAATACATTAAAACCTCCCAGTTATTATGGTTTTGGTGATAGGAAAATTAATGTAATTCATACTAAGTTAAGGTATCAAAACAGTTCTCTCAAATATGACTTATTTCGTTTTAACCTGGTAGAAAATGCTGAATGTATTTGTGGTAACCCCTGTGGAAATGCCCTTCATTTTTTCTTTGAGTGTCCAAATTACGATATACAGAGGCAATTACTTTTTCTTAGTCTTCGAAATGTAGATATCGATGTAGCTATAAACTTACAGTCACTCCTATGTGGATATGTTCATCTGCAATTAGACACTAATTTAATCATATTCAGAAACGTGCACAAGTTTATAAAAACAAGCAATAGATTTTAAAATGCATTATATTTGTTTGTTCTGTACTTGTTGCCTTTTGAGTAGTTACAAAAATATTGAATCGGTGACCATTAGTCTTTATTTTGTCAAATATTGAAATTTTGTCTTTTTTTTGGATAGGGCGTTGATAAGTTGCAAAAACTTGTGCCCTATCCCTTTGTACGTTTTGACAATAAAATATGTTTGAATCAAACCGAAACATTTTGACGTTCATTCCACGAAACCGTCAATGCAACATATAAGTATTGAACAGTGGTTGTAATGTTGTTATAGTCGATATGGCAGCAAGATGTATGGTGGGCAAATGTAGCATGGGAACCTAACGGGTTCCCATGCCATTTGCCCACCATACATCTTGCTGCCATATCGACTATAACATCATTAAAACCACTGTTCATTGCTTAAATATTTACGTACAACGGGAGACAACTCTAATTACTTAGAAGCTCTGAGCACAACATCGGGTATTGTTTATAGGGATTGCTATATATTCTTAATGAAAGCGTGGTCATGGGATGTTGAACGTTATTTCTATTAATCATCATGTGGAATATTGTAAAAAAAATCATTTCATGTTCAATATCATTGCATTGTTCAATATTTACATTTGTCTGGCATTGTCACTATATAGTCTGTTTGAGAGCTCTGGCATCGATGTACGTTTAAATACCATCCATCATGCGCTACACTTATCAGCGTATTAATACAACACAAACCAGAACTACAATATCCAGGATGATTAAGTTTAACGACTAATTACTATTGTCTACATTATTTGTTATGAAAATATATGCCATTTGCCATATGTATCCGCCTATATCAATGTATTATGGATACCCGGTATGTATATACATATATTTACATTTTGGTGGCAAAGCCACGATATAAACTAAGTAAAAAGATTTGCAGTCTATGTGACCATATTTGACACCCAAAACGTGACATCAATCCATGCCGCGCATGAATATATTCACCCACCGGAACTTCTTAATTGTAACTAACGTAATCGTTTTTTATGTTAATAAAAAAGTATCAAAAAGACATTTTATACAATATTTATACACAAATAATAATAAAAAAAATGAACAGACTGTGTTTTTTTTCGTATTATTTCAATGCACTTTTTTGTTTGCCAATCTGCACGTGACAAATGAATTTTGAAAAAATAGGCTGTTCTATTTATACGTAATAGAAATTATTAACACATTTGTTTTGGTCGGCTTGTCCGCATATATAAAGGAAAACTATAAAAATAACGCCATCCTGAACTCATCGGGTATTGAATATTCAATACCCGATGAGTTCAGGATGGCGTTATTCTATAGTTGTCCTTTTTGTATGCGGACAAGCCGACCAAAACAAATGTGTTAATAATTTCTATTACGTATAATCTTCATACATCAATTTTAACGGACCTGTTGATGTTAATGCAGGCTTTAAAAGGCATCATCAAGATGACTCGCGCAAAACAAATATAAAACCAGTTGATACATAATGATTTTACACAGAGTAATGCCATTGTGTGACAAAGTCGTCAACTAATGTTGTTATGTCTAGGGGAGGGGGTTATATACATACGATATGTCTTTATCAACCCTGAATGTTTTCATTACTAGACCCTATGTACAATGTATATGTGTATATAAATTTACTTGGTCGATATGGCCCATGGGTAACATACGTGCCACAGGGACTGGCATGAATTCACAACCTACGGTTCATATGTACATTGTATTTTGTATTTTTTGACTACTTGTAGAATACATATATATGGACCGTGGGTTGGGAAGTCGTCTCAAGTCCTTCACACAATCAGGAGCCTTGGCACCGAAGATGCCCAGGGGCCTGATTGACCAAGTATATTTCTATATATTCATTATAATGTTATATACGGAATAACCCATATATACCAACAACCATGTATATAGGGGAATCCATAAAGTGGCGAGGAATAAGTAGAATTTCCAGACAATCATCTTTCTCAAAACACAAACGTGACTCAGCTTTCAAAACAATACTTTATGTACACAGGAGTTTTTTTTTCACCTGTATATAGCATTCGTGTTCCTGCCAACTAAAAGGCTAGTTTTCTAATCAGTTGTATCATTAGGATGTACCTGTTTGTTTTGGCTTTTTGTTTGCGTTGCGATTTGTGACGCTTTGATGGGAAATCATACATGTATTAGCATAGTAACACAGACAGCGAAGGAAGACAATTAATTTTATGACTCGTTCCCTGACCGGGCCTTGAACTTGCGATCTATTACCCGCAGCTTATGATTGTAATAAGAAGGAGAAATGAAAAACAAGAAATATCTTTAAAAACAGATAAACGGCATAGTTTTAATGCTGGTGGTTATTATTATTATTGCCTTTATTTCCTCCAAAATGAAGAGCATGACATAATAACAATGTTCAAAACACATATATGTTACAGAAAATGCATGTCAATATGATAAGGAGCAATGTACATAGATATGTATATATATATACTTGGTTAACATAAATGGTATGATTATTAGTTTAAGATTGAAAATGAGCAAAATTATAGATTATTTTGAAGAAACTAGATTTGAATATGATGATCATCGTACAGGTCAAGCATACACTTTATATGATATATTGTATCCAGCCTGAACTGTTCTAGTATATCTGTTTCCAATGGATAAGCCATAGGGCCTCCCAGTAAAATGTGAACTAATATATATTCTGACAATGAATGCAAATATGAAATAAATTCAATATCAGAAATAGATACGATTGCACACTACAGTTTGTCACGAATAGATTCTGTTAGTGAACATTTTAAAATTACATGGTTCACAATATCAGTATAAAAATATCCACAATAATGACATAAGGATTTTGAATTTAAGTTTCTAATGGAAACGATGATTTTGATAATATAACTTATATTGTCGAGACAGTTTGGGTAATGCAGTGCTAGTTTCCATAGATAGTGTGGATTTAGTGAGTCGTGCAGTAATGAAAATCTTGAAAAATCTGCATCCTCAGACATTCTTTGAGACCAAGCCACTGTTTCATAATTGGTAACAGATCTATAAACAATTTTCTTCCAATATTCTTGGTTAGGAAATGTACCATCATCTAGTAACAGTTTTAAGAACTCAAATAATTCATACTTTTTAAGTATTCTAACCATATCCGGTATATAACCATTTTGAACACATTCATTTGTTTCAAACAAAAAACATCTTAAAATGAAAATTTTACTGGTTAAATTACTTCTTTTCATTCTACACAACCTACCTAGAAACAAAAGTTTTTTGATACATGTATCTATGTATGCTTCAATAGATGTCCATCCAAGTAAGGAGGTACACATATCTGTTCTGGTTCTTTTATCAAGACCTTGAATTGATTTTACAATCAAACGTTGGGTTCTTTCTAACATTAATAGTTCAGTATAAATAAATTAACGAACTAATGGGTTTCAGCACGGATAACAAAATTATATCAGTTTGAATCATTTTTGGTGATAATAAGACTGCCTTTGAGTTAGAAATATAATTTTATTAATCTGTCATTTGAAAAGATACATCCACTTATTCAGCTTGCATTCAATCTTAACTTTGTTTCGTTTTTAACTGCATATCTGTATTTGGCATTAACCGCTACATTGACCAATCGCATACTTCATCATGACCAGTAACGCCACCTGTCACGTCATATCCGGGGTCAAAAGAATATTATACGGCTATGCCCAAATACCCTATCCGCGCCGGCTTGCGACCTCTCTTTTTAAGGCAAACTTCCTATCACGAGGCTAAATGGAAATTCCCACTAGTCTGAGCTAGTAAGGTAGGCTACTCCCCAATATTACACTACTCGATCCTAGCTCCTTCACGAAGTCTTCGCCCCGAAGACAATCTTAACCCAGGTTCTATAGCTCTAATAAAGCCTCTCAATCTCCTATAGCTTTCACTTGCAGTGGTCAACGGCACCAAATCTATTTAGGAAGGAGTGATGAAAAATGCCCTGCCCGTGCCGAGCTTTGAACTATTAAAGCGACCTCTTGCTCTCAACGCGAACATCCTACCACTATGCTGAAGGGAAATACTGCGCCACATCCTATTTCTTCATAAAAAAAATTAAATGGCTTCTTTCTGCATTTTCTTAAGTTTAGAAAATTTAAACAACACTTCAAAATATGTATTTCTTTTTAATATCCCCCCCCCCCCCCCCCCCCCCCCCCCCAAGTGTTTACATTACATAAAGATCCACACCCACATTTTCTATCACACACAAAATAATGAATATGGATGGGTACATGTATAATTGTCTTCATTGGCACATTACACCTCACTCATACACTAATCATCATTTTTTAAATAACTTATCAATTTGATAAAATACATCATCATCATCATCATCATCATAAGTATATTTCACATCATCACTTCAAAATAATTTTTTTTTTATTTCGTACAGTACTGAGAATTTTTATGTTGTTGCAAGATGTCACCACAATGAATCATGGGATACGTTTTCGTGTTTTTATAATCTGTTAGGTTTCATGGTCAAAAAAAGAATATATACCCGCATAAAAATAATGACGAGTCGAAAATGAGAGCGTCAATAATGCATAACAATTTAAATGTATTTAACAGTTGTATGTTAATTATTTTAAATTCATATTTCAGGATATTTTTTTTAAATATTCAAACATAAATTTTGGAATCCAAATTAATTCCATTTATAATCCAACTTAATGTATTGTAAATTTAAACATTTTCAATGGAAGTATTAAAGCATGATGTAAAATATTTACCATTCTTAGTGACAATAGTTGTTGATAGGACGGAAGCAAACCGAAAAAAAAATCGTGAATAATATTGAAAGCCGAGAAAGTATCATTACAGTGTAACGTAATTTTGAAGGCAACGCCGGTGTTTGGAATGCTAGATTTAATAATGTGACATTGTAATTAAGCTTTATTTTTACTTCGTACCATGTTGCCATCTAAATTTAATTACGCTTTATTACCAGGGAACTACAAGCGTTTGTCTGTAATGGGATTTTCTATTGTACTATAGTCCGGAATACGGCTTATTCTCTTATTACAATGTACTACACGCGGAAATCCCAACGGGGATTCCCCTTAGTATTTTTGGAATCCGTCTGCCATTTGCAGTGTTTCGTTCCTGGGTAGGTATTTTTTGAGTTTCTTGGTATTGTCATCATTTCATAAAATCATATCGCAATAATTCCATCCATTAACTTTATTATAATAACAACTTAAATGCTGTGTACCTACCAAACAGTGTGCTCCGTTCAGCCATGTACGATCACTTTTGTACAGGAAGTTTACAAGGACGTATAAAAAGTTCAAATATTGAACTGCGAAAATGAACCCAGAAGGGTTTTTACCACTTTAAACTTCCGTATTCATACTAAACACTTATACATTGTACAAACAGTAGCAACAATTGGAAATTAAAAGTCAAAATTTGGGGAAATAGTATCTGTACTAATGCGTAGCGTGTGTAAAGTAACATCGAAAATTAACTTGTTTTCATATCTATAGCTATAGGTGATCAACCGAACCTCGAACCTGTCATTCATGATCACGAGACTGTAGCCAAGCCCGTGTTTAGTAATCTATGTATTTCGTCTAAGACAGTAGCATATATCGATATAAAACCATATTTCTGTATGTATCGTTATATTTATAAATAATTAGTGTATATACTGTTCACCATCCCACATACTGGTGCGCAGTTTGACGCTATTAATAAACTACTTGTATACATGTGTAGAACGTAGATACCTAAATGCTGAATCATGACCCCCACTTTCTGCTAGGTGAAACTCCTAGTAGAATTTTATTTATATATATGGTGTAAGTTAGGTGTAAACTCTAACCTAATCACTATTGCTCGTTAGACTTTCAAACAGAACCGTTGGACCACCATCAGAGTTTCTTTAACTGGATGTACGTGTGTATAATATATAATATCCGTGTTCACAAATAGGATTGGCTTGTACTGAATGATATCTGTCATGATTGCCTTACATTGACTTACAGTATAGTTTAGCTATTTCTGGTTTTGTATAGTATATATCATAATTACATATATATTTTTTGTACATTAGTACCTCTGATGATAGGTAAAAATAAGTTACTAATATCGGCACTTTTTTCTACGTTTGTATACAATTATATGATTTCTATATCGCCTATTTCATTCAGCTTCAGAAAGGTGAGTAATAACGGAATCGGATCTTACCACAATCCTTGTTTGTTTGTTTGTTAGTTACTTAAATCCTAGTATATATTGAAGTTTTGTAACGATAAATATTTAACAAAATTAGAATAATAGTAGGTATAATTGATACTATCATTTGATAACCACTCGGATTTAATTGGCTGTGAAAATGTAGCGTAATTATAATAATTACCGAGGGGTTTTATGTGTAGTATCTCGATCCTGTTTGTCGGAACGAAGGAGACGGTAAGATAACTCGTTATAGAATCAAGTCCCCTTCTGAGTAACTTGAAAATGGCTTTACAGCAGGATTTACGATAGTGATGTAAACAGGATACCAAGAGCATCCATAATTGTCCTTGATTGGAGGTCTACTTATATTCATAATCTTGATAAGTGTAACAAGGTGATCTAGGATACTAAGGCGAGATGTCACACTTATATCACCTTTAAAACAAAGCTGGATTTAGAACAGTAATGAAACATGATAACGTCAGATGCTTGTTTCACTTTCGATAAAGATACAAAGATCAGATGATGTTATTACTTTCATACTTTGTTACAGAAAAGGTAGTGTCATTTTAATGATCTCATAAATTCCTACCGGCCAATCGACAGATACAGTTATCAGGACTAATAAATGGCGAGCCGAAAAGAGACAAAATAAATACAAACTTAATTTGAAATAATTAAGCTATGAAACTAAAAAACAATTGACATCAACGCTTATAATTAATTTTTGAAAATTGTTTTCTTATTTAAAACATGTTTTATGTACAATTTTTTCTGGTTTTATATGGGATTATTTTTCTCAAATCAATACGCAACGTCAATTGTCGTATTGTGACGTCACATTTTTCGCGCCATTCTCGGAATTTTGTTCATAGTGGTATGAAAGAAAAATCTCAACCAATCAGAAAGCCGCATTCTGCGTACAACCAATGGAAAATTAATTAAAACAAATGTTATAAATTGTTTCAGTATTGTATCCAACAATATTATAAAAGGGCATTTATACCAATCAGTGATTTTGTATTAAACAAAAACGAGAATGTCGTTATAGTCATAGGTTACTTGGAACTTTTTGATATTTATGTTTTCTGACGACGATTTCCTCTCTTTATAGAAGCGACGTTTTTTTTTTCATACTTCTTATTTAACTGTTTCATAATGTTTTCATCCATGATTTTACATCACTGCCATAGAAAGACGAAGTTTAGGTAGTAAGAGAGATCAGACGGTAGAGAACATTTACTGATAATTGAATTCTCCCTTAGGGCCCGTTTCCTTTCTCACAAGTGCTGTATCCTTAACTATAGGGCAAAGACATTGAAAACAATTGAAATGAAATGTTTAAGGGGATTATCGGGATAACACATTAACATGGTGATAAAGACATAGGTACATTTAATCATAAAGCAGTGCTAATTCGGTGTAGTTTTGAATGACAAATTTAATATTTTGTATAATAATGTAATTATTGTATATTTATTCCGAAGAAAGTCATCGAGATTTTCATAAAGAATGAGTTCAAATATCTAGGTAATTAAATAATCATGTAATTATTGTACATATATTCCGAAAAATTCATTAAGATTTTCATAAAAAATGAGTCAACATATCTAGATAATCATATACGGTATTCCAGTACTATGTGTTACAGTAATGTACAATTTTATTTGTTGCTGTCATTAAGTGCATTTAATTCAAAGTCCGTAAACTGTATAAACCGGTCGGATAACTGTACAAACCACCCATCCAACCGGTTTTTATACGCCCTCGCAACGGCCAGGGTTATATACCAGAACATTAAGTCTTAAGATGTGATGTATTTCTATGGCGTTACTGTGGCGGAAGACTAAACACAAATACGTGGTGCTACTTTATACATAGTTAATTTTTTTTTGTGGATTGCTAAATGTGTCTCTGAGGTCCGATGTAGACTCTGAGCAATATACTATTGTAGGTAAATATGTGGTAGAATTAATTAGATTTATATATTTTTTGAGTTTCAGAGTAACATGACAAACTTAACTTATTTAAACTTATCCTTTGTTGTACAGTCCCTGTTGAAATCCACTTAAATTGATGTCCTCTTTTTTCTTAGAAATCATTACGCCTTTTTATTCAGTCAATTAAAAGTGATATTACAAACGGCGTCGTCATTTTCCCCGCAATGGGGCCAATTGGCAATGCATGATGGTAATGTATCCTGTAGAATCAGGGGTCCTCCTCCGTGTCCATTGGTGTGGGGACGTGGGGAGACCAAATACAATGTATTCTGCTTTATTCATTGCAAGACTCTGTCCCCCTATATACTTAAAGCTTCTGTCCGCTGTATTTCCCTAGGTGTCCATCTTCATAAATTAATCTACAGCTGGTAAGACGTAAAATGTTTTTCTATATATGCAGGGGCAGATGACTGTTCCGGCAGTTTGCTGAGGTTACGAGTACATATGTGTTACTACATAACATAATTAAAGGATTCATGATGTCTCGGACAATACACGTACATCAGAAATCCCTGAAACTTTTGAATGGTAAAATACTCCAATGTATCGTTTTCCATTGATGCCATTGAACAAGACTTCAATTGCAATTAAGCCAACGGGACAAAGCTAGTACGAATCTTATTATTGTAGTTCTAACGGCACATTGGTTAAATGTTACATGTCAAAATTCTTTTTTACCCCTACCCTCAAAACGATTACTTTACTTTTTTTTTAGTAAAAGCTGTACAGATGAATAATGTAAGCTTTATTTTGACGATGGTAATACAGTGGTATGATTTTTTCTTTTAGCAGTGAGGGACTACATGATTATGGGACCCCTGCCATGAGAAATGCCCCAAGCGCACCCGCAAAGCTCATGGTACGGTTGGCCCCTAACACTCTCCTTCGTATTCGCCTGGTGCAAGATGGACATCAAGTCACAGGCCAAGGAATTGTATTCGGAACTCCGGTGTTCTGATAACGATGCGGAGAGTAACGATGAAAAACTGTGTCAGGCTAAGCAGTATATACAGCAGCATCTGTACCAGGCTAAACCTGGTGAGAGATTCCAGTTTGCAGAGTTTGCCTCCATCATCAGTGACAGTGCTGCCATGCCTTACTTCAGCCCAAATAAGGCGTCAACGGCATTCCAGAACCTGGAGATATACCTTATACTAATCCTTAACAGTCCGTGGAAGTCCGAGTACAAAACTCTCAGGGTAAGATATAGGTTCATAAGGATATATGATAACTACCTTTGGTAAGATATACGTTATAGAGGCAAGATGGTCTTCTAGAGCAAAGGGAATGTACACAAATTCCCAACCCTATCCATATAATATGGACTGGGTTGTGGATTTGTGAAAATAAAAGAAAGAAGATAAAGGTGCATGCTTCCAGTAAATTAGTCTAACTCGGAGTAAGATCGTTAGATGTTATCATTTACTAATATCAATAAAACATAGAAAATATTTTTAATGTTTATACTTGTTTGCAATACTTAACAGTTCTGTTCATTTCATAATATAAGAAAACATCATGTTTCAATAGAATGGTATTGAATAGCGTTATATTTAAGGTTAAAAGCCAGATATATATGCTTAAAGCAACAAAAGATTTTTTTCTCTCAAACATGCGTAGAATGAATAAAGAATTGGTTTAGTTTGTATCATTTGTGTCACGGTGCATGCGTGCGTATTTTCGGAGGCTGCAGTATGTTTGTATTCGTGTTCTTGTGATAGCACGGACCTGATGGATCTTTATAGTGCTACCTTATTGAAGCAGACTTTCTAAGACACCAAGCAGGAAACACCACCTGGTCACATTGTACTGACAACATGTGAACCAGTCGTCCCACCCCCAAAAGTGTTGAGCGCTTAGCAGATGTAGCATGTCTCTGTGAGGGGACATAACCAAAAGTCTTCCTCGCTTGGGTAAACGCTCAACCATAAACTAAAAGTGGGGCAATGTCAAGGGAGACGCTAGTACGAAGAACGTTTAGAAAGAAGAGAAACGATAGGATCCCAAGTTTAGTCACCCCTTAGGATTTTTTACGCTCAATTGAAGGGCAAGAAGAGAAACTTAAATTAGCACGGCTGCGAATGTAATGTTGTAAAACTTTTGATACCATTGCGAAACGTTGTAAATTCAACTTATATTAATCACTGTTGGTTTGTCCATATTAATCACTGTTGGTTTGTTCATATTAATCACTGTTGTTGGCCCAGATGTAATCACGGGAGAAGTCGCATTGTGGGAAGAAACTGAGAAAACCCACGTGGTTGGGCAGGTGACCCCATATCGATTCACTTCAGATAGGACATTTAGTAACCACTTAAATTAGTGCCATCACTGCAAATTTGAGACATTCATTATGATTTGGCTTTTATTGCTATGCTTTATACTTTCAGAAATACTCCGGGTTTTTTCAAAGCAAAATAGAAGCTCATCTGCAGAATGCAACATCTATTTTCAAACTTGTTGGATATTCGGAAACAAAAGATGGAATATTAACTTTAGTTAGACGTATAAACAAAGACATAGTTCTGGCAGTAGCATTCGAGTGCTTAGTGGCGGCAGAGGAATGCGTTATAATCAATGCCGCTCATCAGTCAGGCGATCCAGGAATCAGTTACGCTCATATTGTTCGAGTCAGATCCAGCCATTCGGGTAACGTTGAACAATTAGCCAATCTCGTGCGAAAAGATTTACCGTACAACTCCGATCATATGGTGAAGGACCGTCGAGGAGAACCCGACATGCATACTGATACACCGACACCGGGTAACGTGAAACTGCACATACCAGATAAAACTGTACATAGCAGTGGTAACATACCCTACGCCGACGAAGACACGGCAGAACGTCCCGACTTGCGGGAGGCAACATTTGAGGAACACTGTATGGCCAGCCTTCGTCTTCTCCAGGAAGATGTTGCTATCCCCAAGCTTAAACCTCACCATGTAACAAAAGGTGGATCGGATGAATGGTCGTTTGTCCGGGATGGTCTTCAGAACAAATTCGGAGAGGACTATTTTAAAGGCCCTAGAGGAGATGTACTTAAAGGTGATGAACTAATTGACCCAGAGGTGGCTGAAAAAGACTTGCGACCAGTTATGCAGCCGCCCCGGCCCCATGGGCCAAGTAACCGAGACTCTGGATACCCGGATAGCTACGCGCCTCCTATATACTATCCACCAACTGCAGATACCGGATACGAGTCTCAGTTGGCGTCCAAAGTAGCTGCCTCATCTACGTTATACGCTAAGGTGGTGCCCCCCAGTGACCTTACACATGGGCCGCCAGGACATTATACACGGTCACGTGACATGTCAAGGGGGAATGAAGCAACTTACTTGCACCCTGTGTCCGGCGAGGATGTACACAATATTGGAGTCCGAAATATGACGCCACTTCCGCACACACAAGGATCGATATATCCAGAACTACCAAGTGAAATAATACAGGGAAACCGGACACATCCACAGCTTTTGACCAGAGAGCCTAGCCACATTCCATCCAGTGGCAGGAAAACTTTCCCGACATCTCCTCCCCGAACCCCGGATAATGCAACGAATAAGAGACATTTATCTAAAAGTCTTTCTTTGAAATCTCCGACGGAAGCAACATCAAGGCAATCAAATTTTAATGCAAGACCTCTTCCAAACCACCCTTCTGTTGTAATGAAGGACTTTGTGACAGAGCAAAACTATAACACCGCACCCCCATACGGAACCAGTCGTTCAGCTCCAATTGCACGTCGAGACGCAGCGGCCGTGCTTCAGCCTCGCTTTCAAAGGCAGTTAAGTTCAGAGCGGACGATCGGCTGGGGATGTCAATTCTGCACGTTGATGAATTCAAGCGAAGTTCAGGTGTGCTCCAGTTGTGGCAAGTCCAGGTCTTCAAATACGAGTAGCGATATCGGTATCACAACAAAGAAATGTTCAGTATGTACTTACAATAATTCTCCTGGTGCATCTCGTTGCAGTATTTGTGATTCTGATCAACTATATGGCGTGCAGTCTGCAGTTTAGGTTTTCCCATTCTCAGAATTAACTCTTTATTATTTCATGCAGATATCATCGTCCCGTCCGTCTGTGACATATGTAACCGTAACCGTGTTGTGTGATTAGTACCTTATTTACTTCTTAATGTAAATCTCAAAGCGGTTTGCTTTTTCAAAACGATTGCATCTACATCACAAAGCTCACAACTGGAGTATTAAATATACAGTTTCGACGGAACAAGTTCAAAATGCTTTCAAATCCATTTACTTACTAGGTGCTTATGTTATAAGGCGACATCAGAGATGGTACAGATATAATTATTTTGCTTCTTAAACAGGAAATTATGCTGAAGATTATTTAGGGAATATGTAGGATGTATAGTGTACACAGTGATTAGTGATGTTTAAGACGTGTATTCACTATATACCTTGTACTAGAGATTGTCCAGCGTGTTTGTCTTGCTCATGTCTTTATTATGAATTCGCCAGAAACAACTTAACGCACTGACGTTTAATGTGCTTGTGATGCGATAATGGGCTGTTTGCGATGTCTTAAACAAGCTGAACGTAAACACGCGCGTACGAAGTTGGATTCATAATTGCTTAATGAAGCATTTACAATGTAGCGTGGTACATTATTAAAACTCAGCTGCAAATAAATTGTAATGTATGGAATAAAAATCAAGTCATTTACGATAACGTAAGATATGAAACAAAATTGCCAGTCCTGTGTTGATTAATCAAATAACCTCGATCTTCGATCCTTAAAATCTTAACATCCTTATGCATTCTATGTCTAAATTACTGAGAATTTGAAAAAAAAAAAATCCAAAAAGTAATACGTTTGTAATCAGACCTCCGTTCAGATTTGTGACTTATGGTTATCTATTAGTTGGTACGATAAATGATAGATTAATCGTAAGGGAATGGTAATTCCTCATTATCACATACCACAACTACATTTTATTATAAGATCGAGCATAACTTGAAGTTAATATGTCGGTATTAAACGAAATAAAAATATCGGTAAGTCGGTCTATCAGAAAGTGAGTTCCCATTCAAATATAACCAAAATCTATCAGACAGTGGGTTCCTATTGAAATATAACCAAAATCTATTGGACAGTGAGTTCCCATTCAAATATAACCAAAATCTATCAGACAGCGAGTTCCCATTGAAATATAACCAAAATCTATCGGACAGTGAGTTCCCATTCAAATATAACCAAAATCTATCGGACAGTGAGTTCCTATTCAAATATAACCAAAATCTATTAGACAGTGAGTTCCCATTCAAATATAACCAAAATATATCAGACAGCGAGTTCTCATTCAAATATAACCAAAATCTATCAGACAGCGAGTTGCCATTCAAATACCAGGTATAACCAAAATCTATTCAGTGTCTCTGTAAACTTTCTGTTCAGTCTCTTGATAAATTCAGCCACTTTGTGAGAACGAGAAAAAAAGATCAAATCTGATTTTAGCAACCTGTTATGAAGTGAAGTTATATTGTAACATTGCTATTCCTTCTCTCTCGGTGACAAGCTCATATCTGTGCAGTTTGTGATAATGGTACATAAAATGATGATATCTGTTAAGCCGCATTACACTTTAGTTAATTACGGAAGCGAAGCGTCTTGATCGGAACCCTGAAATGTGAAGCCTTAGAGACCTGATATGGAAAAATTACCGCAGACCTGCTCATATCTCTCCTATGGTTGAACAGAAAAACGTTGACATTTTCATCCTTCAAACCTGCAAGGTTTTCTAACACTCATTGCAATTTTGCCTCTAAGTCGATATGTAAAGCTTTCTTTGTCCATCCCCCACTTTTCAAAACTATTGTTTTTTTTCTTTTTCGTTTTAGATAGACATTCACATGTAGAATTATAATTACTTTCGATTTATAATCGTTATTCATGCATATATATTTTACTTAATAAAAATAAATTATTGAAAGCTAGGCTTATGCTATTTCGTCGTTATGTTGTTTAAACTAGACTACATTTGATCGGTATCTGAAAAAAGCCTTAGATCGTTAAGATCATAGACATGGATAATTAAATTGTACCTTGGGTAGTGACAATTAAAACATTCGGACAAACTAGCAGTTATGAACAGCTAGAATGGTTTAGCTGAAATGAGTATCGTATCATGAGCCGTTGTGAAAAATAAGTTATTAGAGACTCGCTCGATTTGTCTAAAAATAATGAAATACTTAAATAGCATCAACCTAATAAAAAAATAATTAGAAAATTAGAACTTTACACAAATAATTATTGAATATTATTCATGCAAAATAAAGCCGACGATATTTAATGATAGCTGATGGCATACTTTAACGAAAACGGGATAAAACACGTCTCGCTACAAATTCGTTTATTCATGATAATATATGCTGTTGTTAATGCTGATACGTCAAATCAAAATACAAGTAATGTCGCACTATCTTAATGATGAAAGGGCTATGATAAGGAAAACGCAGGAAAAGTAACAAGCATCGAGCATGATGAAATCGTATAGTACCCTGAATATTTCCAAATTATGTCATGAAGACCGTCTACATAGTTTCAAACAACCTAAACCTGAAATACTAAGTTTTGTCCATCAGGAATAGGCATCTATCTTGAATGTCTGGATATGGGGAACAAGTCATTGAACAATAGTTTGGGGAAGCTGAGATATTACTATCGAGAAATGGAAAGATTTGAAGAAATCGAAATCGTCCTTTATTCATGTCAGCGAAACTTTGGTTCCGCTAGCTTTTTATGGGTTGTTTGGTATTTTGGGGATGGGGTGATTGTCTATACCAACTAACAGGAAGTGAAAATATATAGTTTCCGGCCTCTCACTACATGCAGATCTGTTTCAACCGCAGTTACTGACCCCAATCAATGTATTTATACTGTTCTTTAGTATCTCTCTCCTTTATCTTGTAATAATATATGTATTTACCTAATTAAGCCAAAGGTTGATCTCCCCCAGGGTCCCCTGAGTTATTAAAATCAGTACGTACAAAAATATAAACATATTAAGATTGATGATACTTATATAGATAGAAAAAAAAACTTTAAGCACTTGAAAATGCAAAAGCATGACTTTAAGAACAACATAATGTATATTTATATATATTCAAATAAACCAAATTATCGCAGAAAGCACAAGATATCCTGCTTACAGATGTTAAGTTAAATGGCCAGAGCCTCATACATACATGCTAATATAGCAAAAATATAAAAATATACAGAATACATTCTGATGTGGCATACTTAAATTGGCTATGTTATATAAAAATATGAATCAGATAAGTGGGTAATAGCTTTCTTTCTAAATATAGTAAAAGACGATGACGTTCTCAGTTCATTAAGTATTTGATTCCAAATCTAACAACTAGATATAATGAAATGATTTGAATAAAACTTCGGTATATATATAAAGATTCTGATCTGACTCGCGGGTAGTTCTGGTATTGACACTTAACAAGATTTAGTCTAGAGAACAAGTAATTTGGAACCAGTCCATTCACACATTTAAAAGCATGTAATTATTTTCTGTACTTGATCTATAAATCTGCAGCCATCCATGTTAGCTGTCGAAACATGTCTTGTATGTATGTAATAATATATGCAATAGCAATATATATTCACAGTCTGCATTTTGCAATTAACTCTAACATTGCTCGAGTCTACATACATGCCATACCTCCGGAAGGGATACAAATTCTCCCTTCAACTCGAATATTTTATCCTGGCTATTCATAATAGCCCATTTTCCTTATTTCATAATTTCCTCTCTTGGATTTTCGTTTACAAATCCAAGACGATTTTTTTGCGAAATTTAGCAGATATGATATGGAACAATCATGTGATCAGACAGTCAAAATTGAGAACATTTCCCTTGAAGCCCTTGCTAGTATAGTAGTCTATGTCGCTAGAATATCAAGAAATAGCATGGTTAAATATTGTTTGTTATCGAGAGTTAATCAAATTACTCTTGGCTTGATATTTAGAAAGAAGCTTTGTTTACAATCTGTGACAGATCCACCAAAACTTCCTTATTATGAAACTTACAGAGACGACAGTATATTAGTTTAGGTTTATACGTAAGATTTTCTAAAGTAGTATGTCACAGAAACTATGGAAGCGTGTGAAAAACTTCAGGCTGGTAATGTATAATCCAAGACAACACAACATTTGATGTCAAAGAACTTGTTTGCATGCTTTAATCAACTTAAACATGTTTGCATGCTTTAATAAACATAAACATTATCCATGAATTTAATTCAATACAATGGAATTCATTCCTTTGAGATGTTTCGCTGTTTCAATGCAGTTTAAATGATAATAGGAACTACTTATTCTGTAAAATGCATGTATTTTGATAATTAAGGTGAAAATTCGATTATTGATTATAGACAATATGTCTAATAGCTCTCTGGCCATAACACCAAATTGTAAATACTTAATCTCAAACCATGACATTTCTCAGGGATTTTGGCCTTTTGAAAAATCAGTGAATGACTCTACTTTGTTTGTTGGTTTTTGTTAGCTCACCTGGTCCGAAGGACCAAGGTGAGCCTATGCCATACCATAGCGTCCGTCGTCCGTCGTCCGTCGTCCGTCCGTCGTCTGTCGTCCGTCCGTCCGTCCGTCCGTCAACAATTGACTTCTTCATAACCACATATCAGAATTTGACCAAATTTGGTCAGAAGCATCCCTATGGGGTGGGGACTCAAAATTGTACAAGTGGTGGTGCTGACCCCCCAGGGGTCTGAGGGGCGGGACCAAAAGGGGTCAATTTGACTCTATTAATATAAACGACTTCTTCTCTGAAACCGAGCGGTGGATATCGCTCATATTTGCCTGGTAGCATCACAGTTGGGTGAGGATTCAAAATTGTACAAATGATGTGACTGACCCCAGGGGGCTGAGGGGTGGGGCCAAAAGGGGTCAATTTGGCTAAATTGATATGAACAACTTCTCTGAAACAGCTCATGTTTGACTGGTAGCATCCTTTTGGGAAGGGATTCAAAATTTGATAAAGGAAAGAACTGACCCCCGGGGTGCGCCAAAAGTCAATTTCATTACATGGATTAATGCATTTTTTGGCATAAAAACCTCAAGTTCCCATATAAAATGCCTATGAAATACTGACATAGCAATACCATTGACAAATATACTTAATCGTCATTCTTGATTCATATCTCATGAAATCCAGGTGAGCGATACAGGCCCTCTGGGCCTCTTGTTTAACGTCCTATTAACAGCCAGGGTCATTTAGGTTTTGGAGGTGGAGGAAAGCCGGAGTACCCGGAGAAAAACCACCGGCCAACGGTCAGTACCTGGCAACTGCCCCACGTAGGTTTCGAACTCGCAACCCAGAGGTGGAGGGCTAGTGATAAAGTGTCGGGACACCTTAACCACTTGGCCACCGCAGCCCCAAAATGACTATACAAGATCTATGTAAGAGAATACTCTTATGAAAAGAAAAAAGTCAGTATTTAGAGGTTCACAGTTAGGTACCCATGGTAATACCAATAGGTTAATTGACTCATTAAGATACTGATCAGGAATTAAATCATACTCGATCTCAGTGCTATATATGATTCATCGTGTCTTTAACGTGTTTTTCACGCAATAAAATCTTGTAAAGTTTTGGCCCATGGCTTGGTCGCCCCAACCCCTTTTCAATATCTCATGGCAATAAGAGTATGGAATGGACTTTTTGAATGGGTAATGTAGTAAATTGAGTAGAAAAAAAGAAAAAAAAATCTATTTCTTTTTCAAAAGTTGGCATTGAAGAGTGAACAAAAGTGCGGGTTTCTTCACATTCCATTTATCTACGTACGTTCGTAGTATAATGCGTCTCCACAGCTGCAACCCTGTTTTAAAATCAGTCAAATTTGATAAAGACGTGGGTGAGCAACTAGTTGAAGCAGCATTAAAACAGGTTCTTTTCAAGTTTAGGAAACCATTACCAACATAATAAATCCGTATCTTCATATTCAACTGGCTGACTAGCACGGAAGCATGATAACCAATTACTTTACTTTGTCTTTGGAAAACAAAGGATAACGTCAATGTGCTATGCAAGCAGGAAAATGTAGGTATGTCTGCAGCAGACAAATATGTAGTCCTTGATGAAAAAACTGTAAAACTGAACGTTCGTTCTTTAAGGATGATGGATTTAACACACTTCGATAGTGAATCCAATTTTACAATGTACCATGCTTATCGTAATGATCTTGCGGTTTTGAAGACTCTCTAAACATAATGATTTTATAGTTTTGAAGATTCTCTGAACATAGTAATGATATTATGCAACGTAGTTTTGAAGATTCTCTGAACATAGTGATGATCTTATACAACGTTGTTTTGAAGATACTCTGAACATAGTAATGATCTTGTACCGTGAAACTTCGGAGATTATCTGAACAAAGTAATGATTTGATACAATGTAGTTTAGGAGATACTTTGAATATAGTAATGATCTTATTCAATGTAGTTTAGGAGATACCTTGAACATAGTAATGATCTTGTACCGTGAAACTTCGGAGATTCTCTGAACAAAGTGATGATTTTATACAATGTAGTTTAGGAGATAATTTGAACATAGTAATGATCTTATACCATGTAGTTTTGAAGATTCTCACAACATAGTAATGATCTTATACAATGTAATTTTTAAGAATCTCTGAACATAGATATTATCTTATAGTTTGGAAGGTTGGGGACGAAACAATTCAACAATCTTTTGACCTGGTTCTCCTCGTGTATACGGACCTGCAGAAGGACTCGTGGAAGAAGGGAAATGTAGTAGATATTGTTCGCCTGTTCAATATCTAATCTAATTATTGCAATTGCGGTTTTGGTACAAATATATATACCGAACTTAGGACTGGTTTATGTTTGAGCATTTAATACCTTTTAGATCGAGGTAATTATTCAGTAAAACTGTTGTATTTTTATTTCTAGTATACACCATCAGACAGTGAGCTGTTAAACCTGCCCTCATGGTCCGTGTTCCCGTTCTTGTCCATAAATAATTTCTTAAACTTGACAGTTGAAGTTTAGCTTTGCTATTTCTAACTCACAGAAAGGTCTAAGGTCTCCTATGTAGTTTTGCCTGGTTATCGAATCATTAATATCGAGAAAAGATCAGCCTTTCATAGAACAATGAAGGAGATTTATGCCGTACTTACCATATAACCTAGATATTTGTACACTTTGGACGGTTTTGGAACACAACTTCTTGGGATGTTTAAAGTCTATAAGTATTGATTTGAATATTTTTTTTTAAATACTCATTTTCCAGTTAGATTGACGTTGCAAACCCCATTCTGCACAATGTATTGTGTAAAACAATTGTCTGGAGATTTCTACACCATATAGTCTTAATTAATATACTGCCTCGATCACACCTACACATGTACCATAATTATACCCTTTGGACCTTCTAGTGCTCTTGCTGATGTTAGGATACACTGGAATTATGCTATTTTGATATCATGCCTTTTTTCTGATGTCGGGTTATACTGGAATTATGCTATTGTTATATGATCTTGAAATAAAAACCATTTCGGAGATAATCTCAACATGAGGTTGTCATGCGTCAATTAAATTCGTTTTTTTATCTCATTTTAATGAAAGTATGCATCAGTTCTGGATCATATTCTCACAGCTTGGATGTCTAGTTTGAGAATACGTATTGATAGATAAAATTAGCCTTGTTTCGTATTGGCTTAAATTGACAACTAACAACTCAATACACATTAGATGATAATCATTGGTTATTTTAATTTGTAACGTGTTAACATAATATGATAAAATGAAGTGAAAGCTGATGTCGGTTACGCTTAGGTCACTGTGGAGACATATGTCATCACTTTCAGCACACTACATTTTTTGCAATCAAAGCAAGAGATCTGATATTTTTTCTTTGAAAATAATATACCCTTGCATGCTTTGATTCAAACATATTAAATGTAATAGATATGAATGGATCTGGCAAGTTTTATTTTACATTACATGTAAAAAGGCATTCACAGTATATGCACAAATTATATAAATGCACAGATTATATATATGCACAAATTATAAAGTTGCAGAAATAATATAGTTGCAAAAATTGACAAATATATAGATGATTTTGAATGGTTTCCCGTGTAATATAACATATTTCACGAGTATGACAGAATATCGATATTTTCGCGAGTGCGAAGAATAGCGCCATTTTGAATGGACTGATCAACACAATTTAAGCGTTTTCTGCTCTTATCGGAGAAAGTATGCATGAATAGCTATCGTCAAGTTAGTATTTCGTCAAAAACTAGTCTGAATATTTCAGAAATACAGAAAAATGACCAATTTATCTATATTCGCTTCGATTGGAAAAATCGGCAAGTTTCAATGTGGTGAATACAAAGGTTCGTCTGATTGGCCAAAAACGAAAAACTTATATTTTCACTGCAAAACTTATATTTTCACTGCAAAATCCTATATCATCACTGCAAAATCTTATATTTTCACTGCTCATCGCTGCAGTGAAAATATAAGTTTTATTCGTTTTGATAAATTTCTCTATTTAACTGGCAAAAATGCAATAAAATAAAATATTGGTTTATATTATATAGAACAACTTTTTCTTCGATAGCTGTACAGCAAAGAACTTTGTCACCTTTCATCTAAGCCATTCGATAGATTAGATATTCCTCTAAACATTGCTTAAATAATTTATTTTTAACGATAGGTTTCTATTATCAAAGAATTGTAAATTAGAGTCGGTAACAATTTCCAGATTTAGATATCAACAATGAAAGACGATACCATCTAAGGGTGATGGTACAGGTTAATGAGATAGGCATTCTGTTCATTCAAACAGGTCCAATCATGTTATTTTAGAACATCAAAATTTGATTACAAGCATGATTATAATGATTCCAGCTGTAATTGTTGCGAGTATCTAAGTACTGTTAAGAATTAAAACAAAGCACTGCTGAGATACATAATGGGACTACATGATACTTTACTATTGAGAACAGTTTTTTTTTCATTCATCTCGAGCTATTCGCTGCTGCGCTTCAACAATCTGTCGGAGGTCAATATTTATTGACCGAATGATATGTATACATGTGTTTCTCTATTGTCCAATATTTTATAAGGGTGCCAAATTGTCAGTCTTAATGTCACAAGAACGTGATATATGGAGTATTGCCAGACGCTAGTAGGTGTAAGGGATTTCATTTCACTCAAGTTTCACGTATTTCATGAGAGTCAGTTTCCAAGGCCTGACAACCTGAAAACCCACGCCCACTTGCAAACCATTGTGCTTATTGAAACTGGTGGTATTGTAATCACCATCCCAGTTTTGACGTCCGGTTTTGCTTTCCAGCTTAGTTTTGCTGGGTATCCAATCAGTTCTACTTTAGTTGCCGGGGTAACGACTGGAGAACCAAGAACCAATTGGTCATTTTTTGGCCAGTTCAAAACAATCGCATATACCATTGTTTGATTGGTTGATTTCCGGGATGTGTACCTGTGGAAAGCAAAGCAGGGTATAAGTCCAACTACCGACTTTATTTTGTGGTATGATATTTTAATACATGAACAGTTTCACTTTTTGAACTGCAATAAGAAACAGAATAAACTTTTTCTCGAATATAATTACACGAAATACATAATACAACACAAGCAATTTACTAGATTTCGCTTGTCACGTGATATTTGCCTGTTGATTGTCCCGGACGTGACAGCGGTATGTGATAGGCCTTACTTATTGTGACATTAGTATTGCACATGAATTTGAACGTAACGGTCCTGTCTGCTGACAGGAGGCTTAATAGACACCGGATGTCACGGTGTTGCTGGCCAGTTTTATGACCAGATACTTGATATGTCGTAACCGTTCGCCAAATAGTTTACTTACCTGATACCGGATGTGACGTAGAAGTCTGTCTGACAGGTGACTTACTAGACACTGGATATGACGTTGAAATCTGTCTGACAGGTGACGTACTAGAAACTGGACGTAACGTTAATGTCTACCCGACATGTGACTTACTAGACACCGGAAGTGATTTTGTCATCTGCCTGCAAGTGACTTACCAGACACCGGATGTGACGGTGTCGTTCTGGTGTGCCCATGGCACACTGGAATAGATCGCCTCTCCGTTGAGGTCAAGCCAGCTTCCCAACTCTCGGAGACGTTCTTCAAAAACCGGAATGATCCGTCCGTCGTGTGTTGGTCCAACATTGATAAGCAGGTTTCCCCCACAACTGTAAGAAAAGTAAGACATTGATCGAATCGTTGAACTGTATAGACGATGTGAACCCCACCTCCCTTCATTAGTACAATGTATTTTAGATAGGACACTTTACTCTCTCACTTATTTTTAGTTTGTTCTATCACCTCGGTATCCACCACTCCTCTGGTATATATGCGTCCGTACCTGATTGTTTCCGCCAGGGTTTTTAGAAGTTCCTCTATGGACATGTAGTCAGCATAAGTAGCAGGACGCCGGAAGCCCCACGAGCCCTTATCTAGGGTCATACAGTTTTCCCACTTGTGCTTCTGAAGGACACCTTCAAGGTTTTAAAATGATATAAAACCGAATGGCTCAAACACATTGAGCGTATCAATATTGAAAATTGAATGACGAAAACTTTTGTCCATAAAACATAACAAAGCATTCCTTTGGCTAATCACTTTCTAGCTAAATACTGATCCTGAATATCAAATAATTTCTGGAAGAGGAATTGATATCAGCTCAAGCTTGTTTTCAATCACAAATCTTTTCATAAAATAATCGAAGACAATACTATTTAGACAAAACAAATTCGAAAGTAAAATAAGAAAAATATTATTATTCTGTTATGATTTTAGTAGCCATGCTTTACAGAACGTGAAACTTACGTGGGTTGTACCTGTCGTCACAATTCCAGTAGCCGCCATGTTTACAGGGCGTATTCTTTCCCCACCTGTCATTGACCACCACGGTGTCCTTAACTGGGCTGCCAATAGAAAAACTCTCCATACCACATCACGTACTGATATATATAATAAAAAGCTGTTCTCCAATTGTTACAATTTTTCTGTTATAAATATGAGAACGATTCAGTCTGTGATTTAACGAATATTTGTTATTTGTTTAGAGGAACAAATCCATTGATCATGGGTTTTCAACAAGATTCCATATTCATTAATTGACATGGCTGTCTTAAACACTCCAGTGACAATAATAGTAGCCTGAAGGCGTTGTCAAATTAGCCTTTTGGACAGATAATGCTTATAACCAACGTCCTACCTGCTATTGTAAAGCCATGCCAGAAAGCTTGTAGAGTTCCAGTATGTATCATCAACCTCCCATGCTCCATCTGACCAGATCAAATCCGGTTTGTAACTGTTGACAAGTTCGTAGAGCTCCGGCATGGTCTTCGTCTGTAAACAATGGAACAATCAACTTCCTTTTTTTAATGAACAAATATCAAGAAAATCGTGATCAAATTATAATTGAAAAACATTTATTGGATAACATAACAAATAAATACAATGCACTGTATTTTTATTAATTTTCTTTTTATTAATTTTTAAAAAAATATTAAAAGTACAGTATTGGTGAAATTTATAAACGGGATATTTAAGCCTAGAAATAACGAACTTTTGAATATCATGCCAATGAAAGAGACCGATATTATAATCGCATTTGCATACACGTGACCTTGATCTCAGTGCATTCTAGGAGATATTTACATACAGAAGAAAATAAATATGGTGGACTTCAGCGAGGGCAACAACTACGTGGTTAATTTTAAAATGTCGAAGTTTTAATGCAATAAGAAAATAAAAACAAAATGAGCATTTCAGTTGTATCCTTCTTTTTGGAGATGTTAACATTTTTGGGCATCCTCGCCTCTAACTGCGATCGTCTGTGTTTTTGTTTTCGGCGCATCCGCAATTAGTGTTTCATTCAATATGGAGGCGGAGTGAAATGGATTTTTTTCCGTGAGCAGTTAATTACTTTTATTTTTTAATTCTAAAGATAAATAAGAAGATGACAATTTCCAAGGGTGGTAATAGTGTCAAGTATGTAACTTTAATTTATTGCTGAAGAAAAGTAATACGAGTCTATTCGTGTTTTTAAGTGGTAAAAATACTATTTGTCGGAGGTGTAGCACCTATAATGAGAAGTAATGCTTACTGATGACTAACATAACTTTTTTTTTCGATTTCTATATAGGTTTTTGTAATTTTGCAAAATGTACAGTCACTTGGTCTAATAGGACCCTGTTAAACCTTTTAAACTCACCTCGACCTGTCAGTTAATCGCTTTTTAATCACATTGCTCAGCCTCTCAAAGACTTTGAAATTTTGAACCTCTCAAAGTATATTTTATACTCTAAAATGTTCGGTTTCAAATTCTTCAAGGTCATTATCATTTGCCCCAAGAATTCTCCCTATTCAATACTCAGAATTCGTCTACTAATTTTTCACTGGTTCCATTCACTCCGATACCTACCATTGATACTGTCCCTAGTGTTCAGGAACCTGTCACTTATTAAATTTTGATAAGTTTGTAGGAATAGGAATGGCAAAGGCAACTTTTTACGATCGACAGTGTAATGGATGGTTTCTATGGACTGGTTTTGGCGCGTCGGCGTTTGATTGCGAAACGGCATTGATCGCAAATCACCTTATATCGGTATTACCTTGACGAATTTCTGAGTTGAGTAATTGTTAGCCTTGTCTTGTAGGTACAGTGGGTTATAGAACTCGTACAGAGAATGATACACTCCAAACTTCATGTCCTTCTGTTTCCTTACAGCTGCAGCAAGGTCTCCTACAGTTAACAAATACATATTAGTATATCTAGACTTTCCTTGCATACTACGAGAAATTATTACAAGTATGATTTAAACATCAGTGTACTTCAGATTATATGTGGAAACAAAATCCGTTCTAGATTTCGACAGTTTTTGCTCAAAACTGATGATTCCTGTAGGATGTCCCTACCACCAGTGGCGATTTCTAGATGGACGAAACAGCTGTATGATGTCCCTATCATCAATAGGGATTTCTAGAAAGACGAAACAGCTGCAAGATGTCCCTCTCATCAGGGGCGATGTCTGGAAAGACGAAACAGCTGTGTGTTGTCCCTATCATCAATGTCGATTTCTAGAAAGACAAAACAGCTGTATGACGCCCATATCATCAATGGCTATTTCTAGAAAGACGAAACAGCTGTATGATGTCCCTATCATCAGTGGCGATTCCTAGAAGGATGAAACAGCTGTATGATGTCCCTATCATCAGTGGCGATTTCTGGAAAGACGACACAGCTGTATTATGTCCCTATCATCAGTGGCGATTTCTGGAAAGACGAAACAGCTGTATGATGTCCCTATAATCAGTGGAGATTTCAAGAAAGACGAAACAGCTGTATGATGTCCCTATCATCAGTGGCGATTCCTAGAAGGATGAAACAGCTGTACGATGTCCATATCATCAATGGCGATTTCTAGAAAGACGAAACAGCTGTATGATGTCCCTATCATCAGGGGCGATTTTTAGAAAGACGAAACAGCTGTATGATGTCCCTATCATCAATAGGGATTTCTAGAAAGACGAAACAGCTGCAAGATGTCCCTCTCATCAGGGGCGATGTCTGGAAAGACGAAACAGCTGTGTGTTGTCCCTATCATCAATGTCGATTTCTAGAAAGACAAAACAGCTGTATGACGCCCATATCATCAATGGCGATTTCTAGAAAGACGAAACAGCTGTATGATGTCCCTATCATCAGTGGCGATTCCTAGAAGGATAAAACAGCTGTATGATGTCCCTATCATCAGGGGCGATTTCTGGAAAGACGAAACAGCTGTATGATGTCCCTATCATCAGTGGCGATTTCTAGAAGGACAAAACAGCTGTATCATGTCCCTCATCAGGGGCGATTTCTGGAAAGACGAAACAGCTGTATGATGTCCCTATCATCAGTGGCGATTCCTAGAAGGATGAAACAGCTGTACGATGTCCATATCATCAATGGCGATTTCTAGAAAGACGAAACAGCTGTATGATGTCCCTATCATCAGTGGCGATTTCTAGAAGGACAAAACAGCGGTATCATGTCCCTCATCAGGGGCGATTTCTGGAAAGACGAAACAGCTGTATGATGTCCATATCATCAATGGCGATTCCTAGAAGGATGAAACAGCTGTATGATGTCCCTATCATCAGTGGCGATTTCAAGAAAGACGAAACAGCTGTATGATGTCCCTATCATCAATGGCGATTTCTAGAAAGACGAAACAGCTGTATGATGTCCCTTTCATCAGTGGCGATTTCTAGAAGGACAAAACAGCCGTATCATGTCCCTATCATCAGGGGCGATTTCTGGAAAGACGAAACAGCTGTATGATGTCCCTATCATCAGTGGCGATTTCTAGAAGGACAAAACAGCTGTATCATGTCCCTCATCAGGGGCGATTTCTGGAAAGACGAAACAGCTGTATGATGTCCCTATCATCAGTGGCGATTCCTAGAAGGATGAAACAGCTGTACGATGTCCATATCATCAATGGCGATTTCTAGAAAGACGAAACAGCTGTATGATGTCCCTATCATCAGTGGCGATTTCAAGAAAGACGAAACAGCTGTATGATGTCCCTATCATCAATGGCGATTTCTAGAAAGACGAAACAGCTGTATGATGTCCCTTTCATCAGTGGCGATTTCTAGAAGGACAAAACAGCCGTATCATGTCCCTATCATCAGGGGCGATTTCTGGAAAGACGAAACAGCTGTATGATGTCCCTATCATCAGTGGCGATTTCTAGAAGGACAAAACAGCTGTATCATGTCCCTCATCAGGGGCGATTTCTGGAAAGACGAAACAGCTGTATGATGTCCCTATCATCAGTGGCGATTCCTAGAAGGATGAAACAGCTGTACGATGTCCATATCATCAATGGCGATTTCTAGAAAGACGAAACAGCTGTATGATGTCCCTATCATCAGTGGCGATTTCAAGAAAGACGAAACAGCTGTATGATGTCCATATCATCAATGGCGATTTCTAGAAAGACGAAACAGCTGTATGATGTCCCTATCATCAGTGGCGATTTCTAGAAGGACAAAACAGCCGTATCATGTCCCTATCATCAGGGGCGATTTCTGGAAAGACGAAACAGCTGTATGATGTCCCTATCATCAGTGGCGATTTCTAGAAGGACGAAACAGCTGTATCATGTCCCTCATCAGGGGCGATTTCAAGAAAGACGAAACAGCTGTATGATGTCCATATCATCAATGGCGATTTCTAGAAAGACGAAACAGCTGTATGATGTCCCTATCATCAGTGGCGATTTCTAGAAGGACAAAACAGCCGTATCATGTCCCTCATCAGGGGCGATTTCTGGAAAGACGAAACAGCTGTATGATGTCCTATCATCAGTGGCGATTTCTAGAAGGACAAAACAGCTGTATCATGTCCCTCATCAGGGACGATTTCTGGAAAGACGAAACAGCTGTATGATGTCCCTATCATCAGAGGGCGATTTCTAGAAAGACAAAACAGCTGTATGATGTCCCTATCATCAATAGAGATTTCTAGAAAGACGAAACAGCTGCAAGATGTCCCTCTCATCAGGGGCGATTTCTGGAAAGACGAAGCAGCTGTATGTTGTCCTTATCATCAATGGCGATTTCTAGAAAGAGGAAACAGCTGTATGATGTCCCTATCATCAGTTGCGATTCCTAGAAGGATGAAACAGCTCTATGATGTTCCTAACACCACTGACGAGTCCTAGATGGACGAAAGAGCTGTATGCCTTATTTTTATGTTCATTATCCGAAAAGCACTGTTGTTTAATTACTATTTCAAGTGACTATAATGTTTCAAATTACTAGAGGGAAAATATATGAAACGTGATATTTTCCAAGATTTTATTACTAAAATTAAAAGTTACTGCAACAATTCTTGGTTGATATCTAAAAAATAAAAAAAAATGTAAACAGAGCGTTGATGTATAAAGTGGACGGTATAGGCTCGTGTATCTTTATCATGGGTAAATTTAATTATTTATAATTCGAACACTCCGTTTACTGAAAGAGAATCTAAGCTAAAATTCGCTTTAAAAGGATCAATCACGTGTTGTGTTTGTACTATACAATGGGTTACTTAGAATTATCACGGTAGATACATGTTTGCTAACGAAGTTCAAACGGGGATATCGAAGTATTACCGCTAATCTGCAAGATAATATTGGTGGCCAGGTGACTTTGATAACATCAATATTAAAACCGAAGCAGCTCAAATGGATTTTAATTTTGAGGATTGAGGGAACAGTAATGGACGAAAGCTATACACCAATACGTCTCTATCACATTAACATCCCAATCAAAATGCAGTATATATACACAATAACATGTTTTTTGTAGATGATAAACACACACATTGTACATCGACTTGGGTATCAAGCATCACACAAATTACCTTTAATATTCTCTAGTCGTGTTTGGATTTACAATTTGTTCTAAAATATAAAGTGGGTGGTTTTCTCTTACTTCGCATGGCCTTTCATTGTTTTCAAACGGTTGTACATTTGTATACACGACGTGACTTTTTATTACTTTAAACTGTTGGTACATGTGAGTTCCCTTTAATCCTGGTGTATTCTAATGCCGGAAGTTGTTTTTTCGAGGGGCTTTCTATATGCCAAAGAACGGATGTCCTGTATATTTTAAAAATTCCCCGTCAATGACGTTTATAGTCCTCCACAAAGTCCAGATATACCAGAAATGAACTGCAATCTCGTTTACGGGAGTTAAAGTGTCTATAGGTGTCCCCATTGCCTCTTTCCTTTCAATGACGTCACCTAGCCAGTTCTGCTAAGGCCGTTAACAGATTGGTAATCGTACTGTTTACGTTTATTGAATCAAGGTATCAAATATCTCTATATAAGCTATTAAATATGAAAAACTAAACCTACATACCATTTACTTGTGTTCTATTATAATAAGCTAAGAATGTTAAAGTTAAAACGTATGATATAAGAATACGTGACGGTGTTACATTAAAGAAGTCAATGTACAAACCATCACGTTCCGTCGGTCTGTTTTATTCGTAAAGGAATTGAATGGGAATTGTACGGATCAGCCAATTATTATTCATACTTACAAATACGTCTGCCATGATAACCTTGACGACCTTTCAGTTCATAAAAGAACCAATTGTGGAGATATAAAAGGACGAGTACAGCATCATACAGTGTTATCCGCCAACCTTGGCTAGGTGAGTAGTCTTACTGGGGCGTTTACTAAAATTGTTATTATGTCATGTGACCTTGTCGTAATGTAAGGTATCACTTCGGTTACCTGTGAGGGAATCTTACCTGTAAGATCACGGTTAGGACCTACGTCCATGGAATTCCAGTTCCAGGAATATTTGGAAGGCCAGTTAGTAAAACCATCGTGGTGCTTCGTCACCAGAACAACGTACCTACAAGGGACATGTATGTGATATATTAGTACACGATACACCTATCTTTTGTTTTCTTTCGATACTATCCTAGTAACAAACCGTCTTGTAAAAAATATTTGTTGTACAAAAATGATATTGAGTAATGATATCTACGGCCGCAGGAGCAAACTCTTAGTGTTATATGTATTTTTATTACATTATGATTCGATCGTACATATCAAGGCTTTTATACAGTGTCACACAACAGGGCTACGATTGAATTTAGTTACTTTGTAGTACAGATTACAAATATATATGCATTTTTTCACGTAAGTTATTATCCGTGTCTTTACTTGTATATCAACAAAATGTTTTTAAACAGTATTTCGTCCTTGGAATATAAAACTGACAGATATTACATTAAAACTCCGAGTCGCATGAATAATTATACGTAAAATTCTATTCAACAAGCTGTACTAGGCATCGTATTGTAAATAATGTAAGGAGGTCGAGGAGGGGAATTGGATGCTAGGATATTTTAAAATGTAAATTTGTAAAATCAAATATTTTCCACAACTGTAATCCAAACTTCCTGATATATCATGCAAATATAAAAACATATAATATGCATAGATCTAAAAATAGACTTACTTGGCCCCGGAAGCTTTAAAGATTTCCGCCCATTTATCCGGATTATAGAACTCCGCTGTAAACTGTGCTGCGAAATCGGGATAAGTGAAGTTCGGGGGATAGTTTTCAGACATAAACTTCACAATAGCTGGATCCTTAAAGCTTTTCCATGCGTACCATATAAAAGCTCCGGAAAAGCTAGGTACAGAAAACACTCCCCAATGGATAAAAATCCCTATCTTGGACTGGTCAAACCATTCAGGCAATGGTCGGGAATCTAGTGAGTCCCAATTAGGCGAATAGCCGGAACACAAGTTAACAAAACAAATGGTGACGAGCAGAAGAGGCGACAAAGCAGCCATGTTTGTTTACCTTCTCCCATACACCAGCGTTTAACTATGACGCATGGTCACATTACCACCAACTGTATACCTGGCCGCGGTCGATCGAACACGGGGAGTTGTTGTAAATATTTAATGTCAGGTGCTCGTATTTCTATAAATATATCACACTTTCGATCAATTCAGGCGCGTAGCTGTCATGTTAGCAAATAAGCGCCTGCTTGCACATCATTTTTTCAAAAAAGATGCATCTTAATTAAGAAATGTTATCAATTTTTACATGTATGATAAAACATTTACTTATCCGGATACTTTTGTCGTATCTTGTATTGAGATAGTCCAAATAAATGTACAACCAAATGGCACCAAGTGAAGCTAATATGTATTGTTTTGGGATGCCGCCTGAGCCCCCTAGAACGCTTGCATGGTCTGGTTGCCAGTACTTACACATCAAATACTGTCCAGTAACGCCCCTGCCATGTTCAGCCGGTAAATTAAAAGCAAGACCCAGCCCAGGTATCTTTAATTTGGAAATCCACAAACTGAAAAGATGTTAATTGAGATATGATCCAGTAGAGTCAGGTACACCGAGAACAGGGATTTACAACCGAGTATTGAAATGTTACACAAACCGAACAAAGGACATGATGTATAATCGTATACATCGTGGACATAAACACCAGGCAAGTTAAACAGAAATAGTTAAAAGTGATATCGTTATCTTATTTAACAATTGATGCCTCAGTTTATTTCATGTTTTTAGATGTTTCTATAAGATGGGTGGTATGTTTTGTATTTTAAGGGCCAGCAGTGTATACTTTGTCGGCACTGTAGTATCTCTAACATATCCTTATTCGTTGCTACCGGAAAACAAGCCATTAAATTTCGGCATATGTATTTATTTAAACGTCTTGGATTATATTATAAAATCATTGTGGACTTGCAATGTATTATGGTGTAAAATATTATTGAGGGAAAACAGCATAATCAGCATGTTCAGTGACAAGCTTTACAAACTTCTACAATCTATCGGATATGTGGATCAGTGTCTGAAGATTGATAATTGGTGTCATAACCAAAGATAATGAAATTATATTTGCTTGATCAAATATACAAACAACACGGGCCCACGAGGGCCTTATCAGGTATCTGGGGTTTGATATATATTCTAATTGTTTTCATTTCAAACTGAGACTTAACACATCTCAGTCTCGTGACTAGAGCCAGGTGTGTTCGTTTGAACAAACTTGGTATAGTAGTCCTTCATCCAAGCATGCTACAGGTCTCAAATATCAGATCGCAGAGTTTACTGAAAAGTCGTTTAAGATTTCGGCTACACCCTGTTATTTTGAAAGTAGGTCAAGGTCATTCATTTGAACAAATTTTGAAGTTCTTCATCCTAGCATGCCATTATGACACTGGGCATCTGTATGATCTTAAAATGAATGCCAAGGTCATCCATTTGAACAAAGTTGGTGGCCCTTCATCCAACCAAGCTATTGGTCCAATATCAGGACACCAGGGCCTCTTAGTTATTGAGAAGTCGAAAATGTAAATTGTCTACGACGGACGACTCGGCCCACGACGCACGAGGACGGACAAATGCCAATTCCAATAAGGCCACTTGAAATTTCATATTACATGAATAGAATTAAAAATCTCTGCCTACTCAGCATGTAACAGCATGTGCATTAAACTGATCAATCATCAAAAATCTACCCTTACATGTACATGTATTTGGAAAACAACACAACAGAAATAAATACAAAACGTTTTAGATTAAAAAATATTTTATTTGCTAAAAGTTAATATTTTAGTCTAGTGAATCAACAAGGATTTCCGATACACAGTAAGGTTCTAAACCTATATATCAAATACATATTTCTTCAGTTATCTGAATAATGAAATGTTAAAAAATGCCATCGTTTAATTATCATTTTATCATTGTATATGGAACATATTGATACAAGAATAATCAACATAACAATTGTGATTTCCTGTGTTATCAAATATTCAACACGTAAAAGAAAGGGGTGCCTATTTGGATCATTCTGCAGCCCCTCAGTGATAAGGGAGATACAGCTGAATATGTTATACTATGCAAAATATAAGGTTTTTCGTGGGCTCATAGACGTTTAAAGGGTTGAAAGTTGGGGTAGGGATGAGGGTATTGTAACATGAAAATGTTATTGCTAAATATAAATTACGTTCTTTATGTGGTTCACAAGCATTGAATCTGTTTTGGGGATTGTTAATTGATCTTTTTCATAATTTCATTTGACATTGGAATGTACAAAACGTAAAAAGAAGGTCACCATGGCATACAGCTGTCAAAGTGATGAATGAAAAACCATGCTAACGAAATAAGATTAATTAAGCATTCTGAGATGGGATTCTGGTAATGTTGACTTAATTTAATTTTGGAAATTATGCATTTGACCTTAAAGTATCTTAGCGCAAAAAATACCATTATCACTGAGGAGCGGGACCGAGAAATAAGAAACTTGTCATAAACAGAAAAAAATAATGATAAAAAAGAAAAGAAAACGTTAACGAATAATGAGGTAGTAACAATGATATGTATACTTAACTAATGTCAACATTTACGAGGGCTGATTGATATGTTGTGAGCGTCATATTGAAGGATTTGAATTTTGCCAGACACTCTTATAGAACTCCTTTTCTTGGCTGTTCAGAAAGTCATCCGCTGCATGTATTACGTCATCATAGGACTAAAAGTAGATGCCTGAAATAGCTGTGTTCAGTTTTGGAAATAGATGAAAGTCTGATGGAGCGAGATCAGGTGAATAAGGCGGATGTTCAATCGATTTAAAGCAACAATCGTGAATGACAGCCATGGCAATGACACAATCGTGAATTGCAAAAGTCGCTTGTCTTGTTTATTTAAGAGTGCGACCTCGTCGATGTAAACTAAGCAAATGTACCTTGGGTACACGGCTCTATATAGTCAGAGAATAGTAGGTCTTAAAAAGAACATCTTTCAGTACATACATCAATACCAGGCTCACAGCATATCAGTCACCCCTCGTTCATGTATCTGATGTACACATTCCGTTGAATATGATATACATTTCACATGTTTTGTAGTATAGCGGCATTTCAGCCTGATTATATTGACATCTTTGTTCTCATTTTAGTTGTGTAGTCATGGTTTACGCAAGTCTTTATTCTGTAGTGATAACATTTGAAAAAAAAAACTAAAAAAGAAAAAACAATCAATACAAAAGGATGTAATAAACAATTTTCACATTGCACTGTTGGTGGCATGAAGTTCTGTAAAATTCATTAAAACAGCAAATATTGCCCTAAAATATAGTCTGCCTTTATAAAAAGGTCTCAACATGCCATTTATTTCTCGTTCAGTTGTATTCACAACACGTTTCATAATTCCGTCCGAAACAATGTAATGAATCTACATAAATAAAGAAAAAAACATCAAATTATGTACGTTGGATTTAAATGACCACCAACATAAAACCTATTCTTTTGATTTGACAGTTCTCGTTTATCAGGTTTATATGATATCTCCATTAGTAAATCTATAATAAAATGACCTCAGCATATTAAGAGATTAATTCAAATTTCAGACACAGCGTTAAACCAAATGGATTGCCAAATATCACGTGATAATCTGAGTTCATCAGCCGAACGCTTGACTACTGTACTACCCTGTAACAAAACCGTGAAAATAATTGAGGCAATTTTTAAACCCCTTACATCTATATCCGTCAATATGGGACCAAGCATACTTTGATTAACGATGACACCAGAATCTGCAAGACGTAAGGACGTATGGACATGCGTAACAATTATTCAATCTATCTATTCTCTCAGAATACTAAATATATGAATTATATAACTGTCTGCAATAACCTTGGCATCCTGTTTGTGTAAATGTACAATGCAACAACCTAATCAGAAAGTACTTACATGAAATTATTATCTATGCTTAAAAATAATTACATAAACAAGACAAAAGAAAAAATAAATTAGCACCAAAGAAGGAATACAAAAGAACACAGGAATTGAAATCTAGCAGTATGGCAGAATAAAACGGATTTATTCTGGATATATTTATCGAAATGAATGTCCAAAGACAAATTAAGTATAATGCAGGCCTACTGCATACATTTAAAACGAACACGAACATAATAAATAATGAAATTAACGGCAAGACAACGTTACTTTAACGCGACATAAATCGTCGAGTGTCAATGCACAATGAAAGCATATTAATGACGCACTGTAAAGACGGATTTGGATAACGTAAGAACATGTTAATAAGTTTGATTTCGGCTCCAACTTCTGTTTAAGGCACGCACTATATCCAAGGCGACATAGGAAGTGACGTAACTTCGCTGTCGTTTATTTTTTTAATTTACACCTATATACCGGATTGCATGTTGCTTTATCATCAATAGTTGGCATTCTGGCATAACGCTCCTCCGACTTCTTCATTACAATGTATTAGAGGGTATTAAAAAGCGATGATATTGCTTTCGTAAGATACAAATATACCGTATAGCGGAAATTTTAGCGGGGCTTTAATTTGGCGGGTCCGTATATAGATCGTCAAAATTTAACTCGTCAAATTTTAACACCGCCAATTAAAAAGACGCGAAAATTTCAATTTCGCCAATAGATTCCGTTCCGACCCTCATTTACCTTTGATAACTCCGAGAGTAACGAGGAGTGCGTAACGTTGGTTGTTGCCTGGCAACTGTCGGCCAAAATGCCGACAACTACTTAAAGCAATACAAGTAAAACATATACCGCATTATAATTTTTTGTGAAAACAAAGCCATCTACCCATACCATTCAGTGAACTGATGTTAACACTTTCCCTGTATATTCATTGTTAAACTTACCTGTACGTCTACACATCGTACAATAGATGGCCATGGCAATATCATACAGTTCCTTTAACAACCGACACTAATTAATATAAGCGATATAGTTAAAAAAAAGTCTTTGCAAAAATATTTCTATTGCACCACCCAGTCCTCCAGAACCAGCCAGTCACCGTACAGACAAGGTCAAGGCCAAAGGAAAAAATATCGGCCTTACAGTACGAATTCCGGTTGCTTTCCTTTTTCCATATATTATGTACGCAAGTTTGAGTGGTCAGATTTTGAGACATTAATATGACAACCTTAGATGAGTGTACAACTTAACATCATGCTATCTATATCTTATCGGAGAGTAATGTTCAGACTGTACAAGTAGCTCCATCGCTTTATGGTAGTCGAGTCCAATGTTAGCCATGGCCCGTACTACGTCAGCACAAGTTTTCTTAGGAAATCTTTCTTTCGTCTTGCGTAGAGTCTGGTGACACCTTTCTGCTAGGAGATCCATCCTTAGGGCATGGATCTCATCCATAGCCTCAGAAGAAACTCCCAGCTCTATTCCTAACAAGTAGTATTCCTTCCTAGCTAGTGTTGTCAGTACAGTGATCAGACGTAGATTCTCTATTCTAATCTTGGTCAGCTGCAGGTTTTCTATCTCTGTCAAACAAAGGGGGAACAATACATAATTGGATCACTTGATCCGCGTATACATCAACCGAGTTCTACCGAGTTGTACGAGAATATCATATGTATTAAGAAGCGTGATGATAAATGTATCTGTTAAAAATGAAGCTTTACCATTTCCTCTTAACAGAACAGAAAGTAAAACTGATGTGTGTTTTTATGAAGTTATACATTATGTTACAATACATGACCATATGGTATTTACATTAAAACAATAAACATTTACCTTTCTCCATGGAAATCCTCTCCCGGTGCGACATCTGCAACAAACACGTTATACTATACGTTTGGGATAAATTAACGTTTACTCACAGGCATTCCACTGACAGGATTACTTGCACGTGCAATGAGCAAGCCAATTCCAACAATTTTCAACAAAAAGTCCAGAAGGCCTGTATCGCTCACCTTGATATTTCAGTTGTTATGGCAAAACACTCTGCATTTCTTCATCAGATGTATTTCAAAGAAATTGCTATATTACCTCAATTGGACCCCACCCTTTTGGCCCCCGGTGGCCAGACCAACCTTTAATACCATTTTTAACCCCCCTGCTTTACACCAAATTGGGACAAAATCCTGGTATTCCTACAAATGAGGTCTTCGAAGAATTTTCTATATTTCCTACTGGCATGAGCCCCACCTATCAAGATCCTGGAGGGCCTTACCCACAATTTTTACAACATTCATACTCACAATTTGTTCTTTTTTTATTCACCACCTAGGGAAGGTTCTAGTCAAATTAAGATAATTTTTTCCAGGGAAAAACGTGAGACCCCAGAGTGGTGAAATTCACAAATTTGGTAAAACACCTTAAGAGTCTTCCAGCTGTGAAGAGTATTTGATTCTATTTTATTTAGGTCTTTAAAAAAATCTTTGACATTTCTGTGGGAAACAACTCTTGTAAACTCATGGCATGAAATCGCTAAGTATCGCGGTAGGTAGAATTCCTATGTACCTGATTTAAATGAGGCTTTGTGAGGGCTATTTTCTTCTTGAAATTTTCAAGTGTCATCTTCCTGTTCCTATAGCGTGCGATTTTCAGTAGTTGAAAATATTCGTTCCGGCAATTCCCCCTCTCATTTTCTGCGGTGCATTCCTTCAGTGTCCACGGCACCATCCTTCTCAGTTTTTTGGCTTGTTTTCGTTCTAAAGCTAGAGCTATTCGTCCCATCTCCTTGTCTGAAATGTCTTCCAAGCAACGTTCTGAAAAAATATTTATTTTAAAAACAAAATCAATTAATTGCGTTATGATACATAATCCTGAGGCTATTGTTATCAGAATGTGAAATGTGACAGTATCTCTGAAATATCTAAAATATCTACATTAGTATAATAATACCAGTAAGTAAAATAATAAGCATTCAGAGTATTGGCCCCGCTAACTTGCACAGTGTAATAATCTATACAGACGATGCCTTTAGAAGTTAATTAAGGAAAATGAAAAGTTTATAATTAATTTTTAACAAATTTTACTATACATTGTAATACCATAAGTATTTTATGAAAATAATAATGGTGTGCATGACCCAACAACCTTGAAACTCGAACTTGTCCTAGGTATATGGTCCATTGTAATTTTGCGAAGTTTGATAATAATAAATCAAGGAATGGAGCTGAGGGCCGACATTTACACTCTAAAAACAGTGGCCATGACTTATCCAAGATAGTATGTACTGTATGGTCCTTTGTATTTTGTTTTAAAGAAATCTCCCAAGGAATGAAGCCGCTAAAACGCTGCTAATCTTTTGTGTTACTACATACATATGTACACAGAGGAACATTCTGTTCCCCCAGTTTCAACGATCGGGGACTAAAATCTATAAAGAAGATGACAAGTGAGTCCTTTACGATAACATAGTTGTAGTCATAGAGTCACTCACTATACTGTTGATCCACCAAAAAGTTAACGGTATGTCTATGTCGAAGGTCTATTGCCAAACTTGAACAAATTGAAGACAAAGCGGATAGATAAAAACTTTGGGGAAAAAATATAAGATAATTTTGGTTTACTGATTGGCCTGAAGAAGAGCTGATTTGGTAGAATCTAGGGAATCATTTGAAGCGGCGATTGTTTTGGAAAAGAATAAGGATTTTCTAGTGTGTGTTCTACATGATGGAATTTGATATGAATAAGAGTTGGAATTATAAGAGAAACTTTCAGTGGAATAAGTGAGGTTTTCTTTATGGCCATTAGGTCATGCTTGATTTTGAAACATGATGCAAGCCTTGTGTCTTTTCTTATATTTGCTAAAGAGCTCCACTCTAGAATGTTTATCATATCTCTAACGCTAGAGCTGAAATTTGTTAGAGACATAACACTTTTCTATTTTCTATCTTGTTTATGCCATTTTACAATTGTGGATCCCAGACAGAACAAGCATAATTTAAGGTTGGTCTTACCAAGGAAAAGTATTCTTGCGTTTTGACTTTTTTTGGAATCTATTTTGGTGTTTCTGCTTTTGCACAGATATCATTAATATGGGCTTCCCACTTGATATTTCATTAGAGAGCTACTGCCAAGTATTTCGCTTCGGTTATATGATTGAGTTCCTTTCCATGTAGTTGATCAGATTGGTTTGGTTTGGGTTATTTTGTTTAACGTCCTATTAACAGCTAAGGTCATTTAAGGACTGCCTCCCGTGCGTGCGACATGCATGCGTGTGGTGAGTGCGTATGTGTTTTGAGAGGCTGCGGTATGTTCGTGTTAAGTCTCCTTGTGATAGGCCCGAACTTTTGCCGATTTATAGTGCGATCTCGCTGAAGCATACTGCCGAAAACACCCTGCAGGACACCCCACCCGGTCACATTATATTGACAACGGGCGAACCAGTCGTCCCACTCCTAATATGCTGAGCGCTAAGCAGGAGTAGCAATTACCATTTTTAAAGACTCTGTTATGTCTCAACCAGGGGACAGAACCAAAAGCCTTCCTGCCAGGGGCGAACGCTCAACTAAAGGCCAAAAGTGAGGCAGTGTCAAAGGAGACGTCAGGAAGAAGACAGTTGTTAAGAAAGAAGAGAAAAGATAGGATTCCAAATTCAGTCGCCTCTTACGATCATACAATGGGGGCATCAGGTACAATTCTTACGCTCTACCTGCAGGGCAGCGTTTATAAGAGATCTGCACTATTGATTAGCTTAGTTTTAGTTGATAAAACCAACAAAGTGAATATATAACTCTGCCTGTGACGCTTTGTCTTTTATATCGGCTATACATACAACAACATTAAGCTCATTGTTTAAAGAAATACTTCCTGAATGTGAATGATATGAGTAGCGTGACCAGTAAAGGATATAAATAAGAATTGTTGTGTTGTTTACCTTTGTTTGTCTCGCACTGCTTATAACTCGCTGTTTGATGGTTCGATTTCATTTTATGTTCCGGGCGAGTCTTATTATGCCTTTTAGTTGTATTCTGTAAGTTTAATTTGTAGAGGATTAAAAAATATTCTCAAATTGTATGATTAAACATAACATAATGGTATAAACATGGAGTATTTGAATATAGACACGTCTCTACACAATGAATTAAGTGTCCTATTACAGTGGTACAGAGTAGATGCCGAAATTTTCCAGGTAAAATTGCCATGCTATAATTAATGTAAATACTAACATATTTCATCATCAGTGTAGATAGTTAATTCTATTTGGTCAGATTTATCATAAATGCAACTAAAATTAACACTAAAAACTTCAATAGAATTCACTATCAGCTGTCGATATATATATATAGGGTCGCGGACGATATTCGCGATTGGAAAGTATATCGCGAAATTGAATACCCTACGATTGTTTACTGCGGAGTGTTTACAATGCATGGTTCTGTGATATTTATTACCCTTAAAATCAGGTCCAAGTGGAACAAGCGCGAAATATTAGCCCCGTGACTTTTTAAATCTAAACTGTAATTTGATGCTTCAGAGTTTTGTTAACCTTTGTGTCTTTTGTACATCCCATTTGTGCAACCTAAAATAGCATATAAAACTAATCTTAAATCTAAAACACTGTTAGGACTGGATAATGTTGTTGGCCAAGTGGCTGCGATTACTCCGTAATTCCCCGACAGTCAGTGAGATTGTATGTATATAAATTTACCTATGTATCGCCGAGAGTCAGTGAGTTTGTATATAAACTTACCTATGTATCGCCAATAGTCAGTGATTTTGTATATAAACTTACCTATGTATCGCCGACAGTCATTGAGTGTGTATATAAACTTATCTATGTATCACCGACAGTCATTGAGTGTGTATATTAACTTATCTATGTATCCCCGATATTCACTGAGATTGTTTAGTAAATCATATATTTATCACCGATAGTCAGTGATATTGTATAGTAAATCATATATTTATCACCGATATTCAGTGAGATTGTATATTAAATCATATATTTATCCCCGATATTCAGTGATATTGTATATTAAATCATATATTTATCCCGGATATTCAGTGAGATTGTATAGTAAATCATATATTTATCACCGATAGTCAGTGATATTGTATAGTAAATCATATATTTATCTCCGATAGTCAGTGATATTGTATAGTAAATCATATATTTATCACCGATATTCAGTGATATTGTATAGTAAATCATATATTTATCCCGGATATTCAGTGATATTGTATAGTAAATCATATATTTATCCCCGATATTCAGTGATATTGTATAGTAAATCATATATTTATCCCCGATATTCAGTGATATTGTATAGTAAATCATATATTTATCCCCGATATTCAGTGATATTGTATATCAACTTATCTATGTATCCCCGATATTCAGTGATATTGTATAGTAAATCATATATTTATCACCGATATTCAGTGATATTGTATAGTAAATCATATATTTATCACCGATATTCAGTGATATTGTATAGTAAATCATATATTTATCACCGATATTCAGTGATATTGTATAGTAAATCATATATCTATCCCGGATATTCAGTGATATTGTATAGTAAATCATATATTTATCACCGATATTCAGTGATATTGTATAGTAAATCATATATTTATCACCAATAGTCAGTGATATTGTATAGTAAATCATATATTTATCCCGGATATTCAGTGATATTGTATAGTAAATCATATATTTATCCCGGATATTCAGTGATATTGTATAGTAAATCATATATTTATCACCGATATTCAGTGATATTGTATATCATCTTATCTATGTATCCCCGATATTCACTGAGATTGTTTAGTAAATCATATATTTATCCCGGATACTCAGTGATAATGTATAGTAAATCATATATCTTTCCCCGATATTCAGTGATATTGTATAGTAAATCATATATCTATCCCCGATATTCAGTGATATTGTATAGTAAATCATATATTTATCCCCGATATTCAGTGATATTGTATAGTAAATCATATATCTATCCCCGATATTCAGTGATATTGTATAGTAAATCATATATCTATCCCCGATATTCAGTGATATTGTATAGTAAATCATATATTTATCACCGATATTCAGTGATATTGTATAGTAAAAGAATATATTTATCCCCGATATTCAGTGATATTGTATAGTAAATCATATAATTATCACCGATATTCAGTGATATTGTATATTAACCTATCTATTTATTCTTGATTGGTTATTGCTACTACCTTTTGACATGATTTTTTCAATGCCCTTTGTGTCCCAATTTTTTCGTCAGTTTCTTTCCTCTCGCCCATGTCAACAACAACTGTGGATTAAAATGATAAGCATGTTTCAGGGGAAATAATATAGACGAGATTAAAGATATATCGTCGGTACTTTTACGTGTATGATAATGGAGACCTAAAATATATCGTTCATATATTATCATTAGCAAGTCAAATGTGTGTCAATAAACGCAAATATCACTTTTGCTACCGTACGTCCACTATACATGTAGATCATCTTTTGAAACTTCGCCTTCAGTAGTTGTCGACTGTTAAGTAAATATTTAAAGTGTCGTCAACTTTATGTCTTAAATATGAACCAAATCGTTTACATTTTGGTAAATATATATCGATAACATTGATCCTTAATATCAAATGTCCTTTTATAATATTGCATACAAAAATAATATATTTTTTTTACCTGTGAGAGTATTTGTGTCTTTCTTATTTCCAATCTTATTCTGAAACATTGTAATGGGCAAAATGCAAACAAAATAATTAATGTCCACCGGAAAAGGTTGACTACATGCATTACGTTGAGTAATTTCCGTTTTCTTTAATGAGGGTAAATGTAGGTACAAAGCTTTTTTTCAGCGAGGACAATGCTTACGTGAGAGTCAATATAGTAAAAGGGCTTACCAGATATACATACATACAGTGGAGTTCTACTGTGAGGACAATGTCCACGTGAGTGTGAATATAATTAGAGCTTACCAGATGTACATGTAATAAATTTCTACAATGAGGACACTGTTCACGTGAGGGTGAACATAGTTAAAGAGCTTACTAGATATACATGTAGTAGAGTCCTACTGTGTGGACAATGAACACGTGAGGGTGAATACAATTAACGCTTACTAGATATACATGTAGTAGAGTTATACTGTGTGGACAATGAACACGTGAGGGTGAATACAGTTAACGCTTACTAGATATACATGTAGTAGAGTTATACTGTGATGACAATCTAACGCATAATGGATACTGATATCTCCAATATTGAATGAATAAATCGCTTGAAGAATTTCCAAAATAAAACTTACATTAACTTATTGTATATAGTAGACTATTTTCATGTAGACTTGTAATCATACTATGACCATTTTTTAAATGTTCTATTGCAGTAGTATAATTCGTGTAATAAATCACCGATTGGTTTTTTTCATAAATTAAATGTACATTCCATTGTGAATTATATGAATGGTCAATCTCAATGACATCTAGCTTACTATATAACATTTCACTCATTTTATGAACGAAGAAATAACTAACTTTGTGATTGTTCAAATCAGACACATGTTCTGGATCAAACGTCATCTCGGCTTCCCTCAGCAATTCGAGTGCAGTCTTATCATGTTGCCATGTTTGTGGCTCTGCGAGATCTCTCGGTGTTTTACCATCCTGTTATATAGAGTGCAGATTTACTGTAATGAAGTCTTAACGTAAAAAGTAAAAAAAAACATTTAAAAAATCAACAACAACATCTAGATACAAAATTAAACCCTGCATGGAAGTTCTCTAATTTTTGCATCCATCTTGATAGCGATCTGGCGATTGTATGCTTTTTTAACGTTTGCTTTTTTAACGTTAAGTTACTACTTTGAAGAAGGTATACACAAACTGGTCGTACTTTCTGGAGAGTAATAAAAATGTGATATATAAATCCATTCTATTATATTGTTGTTTTTTCACGAAACAATGAGGTCGCAATTTGTATAATTTGTGTATATGTAAAATAAATAACGTAGTGACACAGATATTAAAAAAGTGGTGGTAACTTGTAGTTATCATCTCTATCGTCAACCTTAGTTAGTAATTCAGATACGTTTCTGTTTTTTTTTTTTTTTTTTGAGACACAAAGGTTAAGAATTCACACAAGCTAATAAGTTAGAGGGAGGTTAAATTAGCAAACATTCACTGATCTAAAGGTGTTTACTTTGTTCTTTATTGTCGGATCAGCCCCCAGGTCCAGCAAGGTCTTGATAAGTTGTTCGTCGTAATCACGAGAAGCACAGTGAAGTGGCGTGTTTCCATGGTCTCCCTGAAATATTGAAGTAGGAATATAATCATAGTTTCAAATTTAGCAGCAACTTAAAATTTTGATGGAGAATGTGATAATATGTCTTAAGCATGATTCTGTTATGCTTTGTAATGATTATACGTTTTGATTGTCTCCCTTGGTTTGTTTATGTAACACATTATAAAATATTTTGCCTTAGAATACCAAACGAAAATGATATTCATTTTGTATCTACGCTCCGGCAAACTTTAGTCTGGCGCGTAGGAATACATTGTTGACGATGAGAAGGGTCGGGACCTGATCACACACGCACTTTACTCTATTTTGTTTTTAATTTTGTCAATGTATGGTTGATAAACTATGATGCAACTCAAAACAATATGGGAATAGAAGCTGTATATGTCAAAAATATCTCGCTGAAATTGAATATTTCCTGGAGCTCACAGCCTTTCCAGCCAAATTAGAATCAGCTGTTTTGCTTTGCTATTCCATCAATTGTCGGGCGTCCATCAGCGCGTATAACGTCAAATTAATGCTGATTCTTGTTGTTTTTTTAAAGTAGCGAAATAAAAAAATTAGAAAGTAGATATAAGAAACATTTTTTTCTTTTGTTGTTGTTGTTTACTGGTATGTAAGCTGCATACTTTTTACAGATAGTTCAACGTGACGATTTAAAATATCTGTAAAACGCAGTATAAACTCCATTAAACAACAGAAAAAGATAAAGTAAATCTGACGTTTTAAAAATGAACGTTGAATGTTTTTGTTGAAATTCGCTTTTGATCTTATATCACCTTGATTTTTGTTAAGCAGGTAGGTCCTATCAAAAATGGAAGAGACGTTTTCAGTTTGTTAAAAGCATTACAGTGCATGTTCCTGGCAAAATATCATGTAGAATATTTAAATCAAAACTTAAAACAGTTTGTGACACATACATGTTTCTATATATGCATCAGATGTAAAAACATATAACGCCAAAACGTATTTTCTTCTAATTTGATATTAGACTTTTATAACACGACTACATCGAATTAGCAATATACAGTGAAAATTGGTAATTATTGGAGGCCTATGGGCATTTACGGTTATCTGTTTTAAAACCTTGTACTACTGTAGTGTATACACATACTCAGTTGCATGTATAGTGATACTTTTGGTCAGGGTGGTCATCCTGGATTTCGGATCGACCCTAAAAGTCAGAACACTTGATGAGATCCATCTCATGATCATTTCAGTTAAGTTTGAGCTGAATCCCACAGTTGAAACCTGAGAAAAAGTTCAAAATGTTTTATCCTGAATTACAGACAGACTCGAAAAATAACAACATGAGGTCAGGACAATATCAAGACCATTGTAGTAAAAGCTTGGGCTGAATCCCACCGATGGAAATGTAAAAATAGGTGTTGTTCAGGAAAATCATGATTACGCCATCATGTTACAATATGGCCGTCGTGACTGTCATGTTAAAGAGTTTACGAGGCAAACAAAAATAAATAAATAAATAAAAACTTAGTCGGCTTCCCATCCTTAACATTTCCACCAATTTTCAGATCATTTTTTTTTAATTTTAGTTTTTTTTGAAATGGCGGTAAGTGCGGCCATCGTGGATTTTTGACCGACCCGAACAATACATACACTGGGTCTGAACAATCTAAGGATCATGTCACGCAATTTGAGGTGGTTTAGCTTGAAAAGAAGTTTGGAATGTGGAAATTTAGTGCTCGGAGCACGATGACGGACGGGTAACATGAAAAAAGGTGATATGCAGTATTACTAGACCTACCTTATTGTCGATATCCAGGCCTCTGGACGCCAGCATTTTTATGATGTTGGACTCACGGGCCGCATGCAGTGGTGATTGGCCAATCTGAGATAAAATAATCACAGCAAACGTTTCATGAATGTAAAATACATGTGTTATTTGTACATTGAACTTACATGTATACATTAAATCAATATAAATAGCAAATAACAAAACATTTTCTCATCTATCATTTAATTAATGCAAGAACGGTAAGTACAGTATCATTTTCACTTGTCAAAAACGGTCCCTGTCTAATCCAGATACATGCTTGCTCACATGTTGATATTGAGGACCACCCAGAACATGTTAACAGTTGTAAATTACTAAATGTTTATATTGTTTTCATATGTTATCATATGGTGACATCCCGTTTATACAGATCAATACATTTACCACAAATATTCCTTTTCAAGTATATAATTTATTCATGTGAAGTTTAAGTAAATAATTGTGCACGTAACACAGCTAGTATACTCACAGCGTCTTTTGCGTCCACGTTAGCGTTGAATTCCAAGAGAGTATTAACCATTTGTTTGTCACCATTCTTGCAGGCGACAAACAGCGGAGTATCTGACCTCTGGAAATAGATAGAATAATGATTCATTTGTACGGCATTATACCAAAACTTGCAAAACAACAGACGAATTTGTAATTTTGCAGTAATATGTAACTTATTTAAGTTATCTCACACTTAACAATGATTGTAACTGAAGACCAATAAACTAACAGAATAATTGAAATTTCATGTCTATGCAAAAAGTATTAATACTTAAATAGAAAAAAAGAAAAGGAAGATATCCAACAGCTCCAACACAAACGAATAAATTCATGACGCCCAGGGACCTTATTAACGGTCACCGGAGTTCTGGTCCATAAAAAAATTGGTGAGTGTTTGCTTTTCAACAAATATTAAACACATTTGACCTTGAAAGTAGGTAAAGGTCACTCATTTGAACAAACATGATGGCCATTTATCCTGCATTCTACTGTCCCAATAACATAACCTTGGTCCTTTTTGTTACTGAGCAAGAAATCGTTTAAATATTTCAACGCATTGATCAAACTTCGTAGTCTTTTATTCAAGAATGCTGCTCTCCTACTTTCCTAATATCATTACCGTGAGTATTTAAAGACATTTAAAGATTTTAAAACATTTGACCCCTGTGACCTCGACAGGAGGTCAAGTTCATTCATTTAAATCATCTTCTTAGCCTTTTATCCAAGTATGCTTCTGTCCAAATATCATGACCATGGGCCTTTTGGTTATTTAGAAGAAGACATTTAAAGATTTTAAAACATTTGACACATGTTACCATAAAAGAGGGTCAATGTCATTCATTTAAACACACTTGGTAGCCCATTATCCAAGCATACCACTGGTCTAATGTCAAAATCATGAGTCTCTTATTGAGAAGGCGGCTAAAATGTAAATTGTTAACAGTCGGACGTCGGATGATTGCGATAGGTCACTTGAGACGTCGTCTCAGGTAACCTAAAACGTCGATACAAATTATGGCTGAATGTGTCACGTTCAATATGCCAATATGTCATAAGCACTCACTATGTCTTTACACTTTGTCGAAGCCCCTCTTTGTAAAAGCAAAATTGCGATGGCGACATGGCCGCGATCAACGGCTTCGTGGAGAGGTGTCCTATATTCCTGTCAAAGAATGATGACATGTTGCATTATATGCCTAATCATTACCACAAAACAATTAATTGATAAATCTGATAATGAATTAGATTCTCATTACAAAAGAGCAATTAATTAGATTTTATTAACATATTAATTTGATTCCTATTCCCATAAAAAATTATGAATGCATTGATCTACCAATTAATTTTTATCTTTTTTACTACTTTATTACCATAGAACAATAAATCAATTTGATTCAGCAACAAAGTCTATTTAGAAACCAGTTTTGATATTTCCAATGATCTTCATGATTAGTCAAAGTGAATTTTCAGATATAAAGCTGTTCACTTGTGTGTATTTACAATGTCTCTTTACTTTGTTACAAGTTAACATCGAACACTTGAAAATAATAGTTCATAAGATATATCATTAAATACGTATATCGCTAAGCAAGACAGTAATGTAGGACTGAACAATAAATCAATTTGATTCAGCAACAAAGTCTATTTAGAAACCAGTTTTGATATTTCCAATGATCTTCAGGATTAGTCAAAGTGAATTTTCAGATATAAAGCTGTTCACTTGTGTGTATTTACAATGTCTCTTTACTTTGTTACAAGTTAACATCGAACACTTGAAAATAATAGTTCATAAGATATATCATTAAATACGTCTATCGCTAAGCAAGACAGTAATGTAGGACTACATTGTGTATCTTGTTAAGATTTCGAAATGCCGCCTGATGCCGCCTGATGCCGCCTCTTATATTCGTTAATAATTTTAATAACTTCCGTCTGTTTTTTAAACAGATGTGGTTCAAGGATAGGCTTTATGAAATTCACTGCAGTATACAGGACTTTTAAACCCGTACTTTGTATCGGCCTTAAACGGACATATATATGGCTGATTTGTAAACAAAGTAACGGCAGGTAAGGACAAGGAAGTTAACGGGAAAATATGTCGTGTTTTCTGAGCAGATGGGCTTTGTGATCACGACCCTTTGATTTCCACTACATTGACAGAACACTGAGAAGGTTTATAACATGACTGGATATGTGTATATTTAAACAAATTTGTGAGTGATACGAGGTTGATATGGTGCGAATCATTAGTATCAAAAAGAGCATTACCTTAGTCTGCTCGCGAATATTAAAGTCATGATCCAGGAGATGCCGTGTGATTGCCAGGTAACCTCTCTGGCAGGCAATATGAAGACATGTCTGTAAAGCATTAATTGTGATAGTAGTAAAACTGAGAAAGGGGCCAATTAATGTAATAAGGACTATGTCACACTTAAAGTTATTCAGATTTCTGTAAAATTGAGAATACATTTCTAGTAACATCAGATTAAATATGTAGAGGACATTGTATGTCGATATGTAGTTTATCAAACCAGTTAAATAAAGCGTGTGGCTTATAAATTTGATTTATCGAGTTTCATACATTTCATATTTCATAGCCACGAGTAGAAAATTGTGTACATCACATTAGTTGTAGTGAAAGAAGCTATCAGATGTATTTTTATATATGACAGGCGAGTTTCTCTGTAGAGACAATAATGCAACGTCACAGATTCATTGTGACGTCATAAAGTAAGTTATAATTGGTACACTATGATAGGTATAAGTTATAAATTATGTAGATTAATTAGTTTATATATAGTTCACTGTTTAATCTACACATATATAACACCATAATTACATAATTAAACAAAAATAAAACTAGGTCACACTGAAGCAACAGTGACATATTTATTGCAAACTTCTGATGTTATTTGTTTTATTTCAGATTATATTAGACATAGCCGAAAGGAAATATCCATGAAAAAGTTTATATATACAGCTCTCTTCAATTAGATATGAATTAGCCTCAGTATATTTCATGACCCCTATCGTCCGAATGTATATAGACTTGCTGTATGCATATCATACGGTACGTATCTTTTCACCAATCGTGTTGTAATACTTCATATATTGTACATAAAATAACTTATTCTTCCTAATTACACTGTACAAGTACATTTTCAACAAAGGTAAGGAAGCTCTATTGCTGAGATGAGATTCATAAAATATTCAAGATAAATAATTAGTTAGAAGTAGTACAACATTTCTCCCGAAAATGTCTCCTTCGCGTATTATTTTGTGATGAATGTGGTAGTTATGGAACAAATTTTAAAAAGCAGTCGTGGAAATATCCCCAGAGCGTATAGTTTACTTTTCGAACTGCGAAATTAACCCCTCGCGGAAACAACCCACTTTTACAGTATATAGTAAATGTCCTCATAGTACTGTGAACGAACACCATTGTGACGACAATTTACATTTTTATCAACCCGTCTGTCAATATCTGAAATTGTGAACTAGCTAGATAAGAGGGACACCTATAATACATTACTGCTAGATGATATAAAGGGCCGACGGACTGTTAAAGGACTCACCACTTTATTACAGCTATTTGGGTGACATTTGTACCCTAACTTCAGGAGTTTGATAACCTTCTGTTCGTCTTTGTTTTCCACAGCATGACACAGTGCTTCCTAGTAAGCAAGGAATGAAGGATATAAATTGTACCAAACTGACAAAGCAATATACAGCAATGCTTCATCTTATATATATTTATTTTAATAGTACATCGTATATGGTATAGTATAAGTTAGGAATTTTACATATTTTATCTTAAATATCCTAAATTTGTGTATTTCTATGTTTGGTTACTTAAATTAATACAGAAAACATGAATCATACAAGTTAATTCGAATCACGTGCTGTATTGTAAACCTTACCTGCGTATCTCCGGTAACTGGTAATAGATCAACGCCGGTTAGAGTCTTATCACCATCCGAGTTTGCATTTTCTTTTTTCTGTATCAATAAAAACAAAAACATCACACGCGTAAACAAACTCGTTAACGTATGCACGTACATCATCATGGCATTTAAAAAACTACATGAATGTTTTGGCTTATGATTGAGAATGAATTATACCTAATTAGATATAAACACCATAAAAGGATATAATTGTGGAAAATTGACATCGCGAAATTAAAAAGAAAACATTTGTTATCAATTGTTAACGAAGCATCACAAATGATACTAATCCTTTCGCATCAAAAACAAATCATTATTGCAAATCATGCTGATTGACAGAGCTATCGACTGTATCCAACTCCTATGGATGATATATAACATTAGATATTACATTTATCCTGCAATTTCCCCACAAGACGAATACATATCTTCTTACTGGAAATTATGTGATTGTTTTCTCGCAGAATGATGTACAAAAATGAACCTGTACAACATGATGGTTGTGAGTATCAGAACAATTGCATTATTGATGAATTCGGTAGAGCGAGGACGATATTGCAAATATGGACGTACTAGTGTTTACAATATCCCCTCGCTGACTGTTTAATTAAGAGAGACAAAGCATAGCATATAACTTAGACGAAACTTTAAAGATGATCTCTTTTCGTTCGATTAATATTTGAAATAAGCTAATAGGTAATAAACTAAATTCGCAAAACTATATAAATAACAAATCTGGTTAGCTTGACATAAAACATGTACATAAGGCTTTGTGCCTTTCGGGTCATCTTACATTATTTATTATTGTTGTACCATTTCAACTTAACCTTGGTGTGTATAGAAACCATCCTTAAACCTGCCTTTCGTTTCTATCAAATTATAGGGTACTATTAGATAACGTATTGTCCAAATTAAACAAAATATAATAAATCAATAAGCTTTACAACTTACCAAGCCATGTGTGATTTGGCTTCCTACAACTACAGCATAGCCACGATGGGCGTGGGCTTTAAGACAAATTTGGCAACTATCCCCCCCCCCCCCCCCCCCCCCCCCCCCCCCCCCCCCCCCCCCCCCCCTCCCCCCTCTTTTAATGTTTAGTGGCAAATTTTCAATAAATTACTTTATTACGATTTCCCTAACACCGATATGAAAAGATTAGTAATGCGTAGTTGGGAGTTAATGAGTAAAGCTAGAGTAAATATTCTAACAAAATAATAAAATAAATAAATTGAATATAGCTGCATAGATATATAGTAGTTTACCTTAGGGCGTCGTACTCCCATTATCCCATTGGTATGTCGTTATCTGGCCAATACACCTGAAACACAGGAAAAGGTGAATTAGATAACAGCTTCTGTAAGACACGGTGACACAGGAAAAGGTGAATAAGATAACACTTTCTGTAAGACACGGTAACACAGGGAAAGGTAAATAAGATAGCACCTTCTGTAAGACACGGTAACACCGGAAAAGGAGAATAAGATAATGACTTCTGTCGACAATATAAGATGTTAGACATGTCTTTATTACAGCAACAGTCGACAATATAAGATGTTAGACATGTCTAAACAACAGAAACATTCGACAATATCTGATGTAAGACATGTCTAAACAACAGAAACAGTCGACAATATAAGATGTTCGACAAGTCTAAACAACAGAAACATTCGACAATATCAGATGTAAGACATGGCTAAACAACAGAAACAGTCGACAATATAAGATGTTAGACATGTCTAAACAACAGAAACAGTCGACAATATAAGATGTTAGACATGTCTAAACAACAGAAACAGTCGACAATATAAGATGTTCGACATGTCTTTATTACAGAAACAGTCGACAATATGAGATGTTCGACATGTCTAAACAACAGAAACAGTCGACAATATAAGATGTTCGACATGTCTAAACAACAGAAACAGTCGACAATATAAGATGTTCGACAAGTCTTTATCACAGAAACAGTCGACAAAATAATTATGATGATTAGCATACCCGTTTAAACAGAGTTATCGAGACAATAGCATACACCTTCTTATAGAAATCGTCAAAAAAATGACGCAAAACATACCTTTCTAACAAATCCTGTAGATAAAATATAATGAGTAGCATAAGACGTCTTTTAACCGATCGTGTACGGTAGGACAATTGAGATGATTGGGTGAGTCGACAATAGGAGTTGGCTTCTAAATAGCTTACATGTACATATCATTTCAGGTAAAACCGATCGTGAACTGTTGTTCACGTGTACAGAGAATGATCGGTACGTGAATGTTCAGTGACCTTGGAAGTATCTGAGTATGCATTGCACGATATACATGATATGTACAATGATATCCAATTACAAGCAATTACGTTATCCATTAAAATAAATAAAAATCATCTGAGGTTTTAAAAATTCCAAAGAATAGATGCGAATGGTCGCTTATCTACAGTAACGCGATTTTTACCTGCGTCCGAGGATGGGTGTACATTTGCCTACAAGTAATTTATAAGAGTGTAGCTACTATATCAACGTCACAGCAACGTACTCGTAACTTTCACTAGAAGCCTGTCGAAATGCATGAGCAGATGATTTTTGGAACAAATTCATTCACGAGTATACATTTAAATTGCCAATTACAATGCTTACCATACTTCAACCCAACCCAATACATTTCTGAGATTCCCCTATTAATAATTACACAGAATATCGGTACTAATTTTAACTCAAAATTGATTAACGCATATAAAATACTATAAATAGACATGATACAAATCACACAATGATCAATTATATTGCTTACATCCTTGATTTCTATTATCATCGTTATATATACACGAGATATATTTGGGCGTGTTCTGTCTCTTAATTAATGATATGACATAGCATCATTAAACTGAATATAACCAATGCTTTCAAACAACATTGTCCAAGTAATGCCAGTATTATCAAATGGAACTTACAATGGATACAGTTTTCATGAATTACATGTGTGGACTTAAAAAAATTCAGAATAAAGGCGTAGCCACAAGACCAAATGAATATAGCGTAATGGATCGAGAAGGTACTTATTAACACATCTAATATATGTGTCCTTCAAGATGAATAAAGGTCAAAATCTATTTAAACACAATTGATAAACAGGGTGATCGGATGGCACAATTGAAAAACACTTTCGCCTTTGGTTCGATTCCCCGATCGGACGTGAAATAGTATTGGGTCACTTGCCCGATCACTTGGGTTTTCTCCGAGTACTCGGTTTCCCCCCACAGTCAGACCCCTCGCACGCTCGCATTTGGCCCACAAGTCTGATCAATATGAATTTTTATAATTTGTGTCGCAATTGTTGTAAGTTAAGGTTTGCATTTACATTTGTTATCCCAGTTGAAAGTGATCGATTACTGTGAGAGCAAACCGGAGTATCCGGAGAAAACACACCTTGTCGGAACATTATCCCAATTACATTTATACGTCCTTTTACGGGTTAATGGGTAATTCGTTACCATTGCGCCATCCGACCATATCACTATGACGCTGCAGTTTTGTTTTCTTTGTTGACAGATTGTAATTCATTTTTTCAAGTTTTCTTTAAGTCGGTCAAGGTAACAAATAACTGTGCTATCACAGCAATGCTATTTTTGTCACTGCAGGCCGTAATAGACTCCTGTGAACTTTTCAAAAATCATTTCCACAGGGATTAATTTTGTTCGACATTATTTTAGATAGTGTCAGCTGAAGTTGTGCTTTTTGATTCCTCAAATCGTTTGGTAATTTACATGTTTAACTGACCAACGTGACTTTGCCTATAATCGAAGGTCGTTTATATCAATGCAATCTGTAGAACTCTGAAAGCATTATCTTAATGACTGAAGCGGCGCATCCTTTCAAGCAATGACTACCATCCCAAACAGTCCCTGACTCGACAATTACATGATATATTTATATAAAAATAACAATAAGAATTGATGTGACAAATAACGAACAATAGAACAGACAGATGGTTTGTCTGAACACGGTCAATGGAATTCGAAAAACAGCTCACCTGAGCCAAACATCCCTAACCAATGAAATGCTATCATTTTGAGTATGAGGAGTGCCGCTGAAAGCGTCGATCATACGTTTTTTTACAAAGTTATATGATATAGTTCACAAACTCTTTGGATATTTTTTAATCAAAACTGATATATGATAGTGTAGGAAGTTCCGGGTTAACTTAATTGACAAAAAGGTCCCTTCAGTGAGAATATTTGTTTTGCTCTTAAATTTGCCTTTTGTAAGACTCGCTGAACTCTCCTACGTCAAAGGTATCGTTTAGTTACACTCAGAAATGACTCCATTATGTCAATATAAGCACTTAGAGTGGAGAGTATAATAGTGTTGATTATCAACTGGGTAAAATTGAAATTAAACAATAAACAAAGCAAAACAAAAACAGAATTGGCCAATGGGTAACTAATAACTACACTCATCATGTGCGACCATGGCAACCTTATGACATCCTTTTTAAAAACAAGATAGCAGCATTGTGTTTGCTATCCCTCAAAACCCCTACATACCAATTCACAGCTTATTTAGACAACCTCACAATCAGAAGTATCCACTATGTTTCTACAGTAACTGTTCGTTCTGGAAACGCATGATATAACTTATAGGCATCAAACGTTAATTGGCCAGGAGTTAATTAACTAATCTAAGAACTGATGAACTATTGGCAAAAAACCTTTGTAGACTGAACTGGTTATGGTTGCAACCAACATTTCCAATAAAAAGCACATCTAAACAAAGTCCCTAACATTCCTGTGTAGTTTCATTGAAGTTAGATACACATGTTTGGGGTAGTCCAGACAAGATATGGTTCATAATAGGGTTTGTTATCATGGCAACCAAATGACGTCTACATCATGTATTGTTTTAGAACTAAAAAAAATAAGTTCTATTGTAGTTTCGACCCCTCCTCAAAACCTTTATACAACAGTTTTCAGCTTAATCGGGCAATATCTTATTTTTTACCAAAACGAAGCCTCTATTATGTCCATGGCAATTTGTCTGTTAAAACCTGATGTCTCAACGTATAGGCATTAATAAATGACGCAATTTGACCAAGATTGAACGAAATCTATTTCACTTAGTGGCTAGTACTGTAAGGTTTGGTACATTTAGTGGCTAGTTCTGTAATACATCCGTGACCTTTGACCTTTGACACCATAATCTCTGAAGTTTGTAAGAATTGTGGCTTACATCCAGGCCTAACATACTCCCATGCACATATGTATACAAAATACTAAAAGTTTCCAAGATAATTATCTATTACCACAAAGACTAATTCACTAAGTGTCATCATGGGCCGAAACAGGTCAAAGGTCGTAACTCCGGTAAAACTTGATGGCATTCACGGTTATTATAAATTCACTCTTTTAAAAGTGAATATCACTTCCTCAAATGACTTATAGGTTATCCATTACGTAAAATGATCCATAACCTTTAAAGTGTTATCAGCTGTAAATTATTTGATACTGATGTATGTCTTATCACGAAGGAAGTTTAACTTGTACTTCACGAACCGTAATACAATATCAGCTCAAATACCAGCAGGTGTAGTCTGTTCATAACGATTGCTTATTTTAAATAATAATACCAGAGTTAAAAATAATACGGCAATAACGAACCTTAACGTAACAGTCTCTGTAAATATAATATACACATAATTACAATATAAACATGTATTCATACACGATTCTTATTACTGATACATGGCCATGTACAGACATTCAGTGTATCGATGTATTTGTAAATACATTCGATAAAGCCATTTCTAAAATACGGAGGATATATTTGTGGGTCTGGATGACAGCGGGCGGGGGTGATCCTCACTTGTAACGTGTTACCTGTCTATACAGGTAACTCTCATGCATTTAATTAGTAGTATAGTTTATACTAGTATATCATCTTAATATATCGATACAATTTGCTAGGTGCACATATTTTATACAAATTATACACTATATAGGTATGTAATTATCGTTTTTACCAAAACTATTGTATCCATAAGGCATAGTATAGTTTACACATCTGGTACACATAAATGATCGATTTGGTTTTGAAATCATTCATCCCTTCTTCACTGATTTGGTAGGTTATATTCCCCCCAATCAATATATGTAATATCTCAAAATCTGGAAGCGAGTGTAAACAGCATACCATTATATTAATTATACAACACAAGACGTCTTTATAAAGAAACACACATTTATGACATAATTCCATTGTTTTTAAGCTACAAATTGTAACAACTATTTCCATCATGTATTGTAAATAGTCTCTGTAGCGCTAACCTCCAGACCATAAGATATTAGGTTTTAGTTGGTTATGTATTTCTCGAAACCTTGTATCGTTATCAACTTTCATAAATCCGTTTTGTGTTCCTCATATTTCATAACAGAATTATATAGTGTAGTTTTCCAATCATTTTTCATTCGAAAGATTCCTTTTTCAGCAAAGTTTTCTAGATTTTGATGCAGCAAATACCTTTTTAATATCAAAATGACTATGTCAAGGAGGAATTCGTTCTGGTACGGTCTACTTAGACGAAACAAATGACCTTGGTAATGATATTAGATTCATTCTACACAATCTACCTAAAAATAATAATAATCTCCTAATGTCTATATATGCCTCAATAGAGGTCAAACCAGGTGAAGATGTCTGTTCTGGCTCCTTTTTGGAATCCTTGATTGAGAAATAAAATGTGCTCTTTCTAGCATTATTATATTATTTTCTTTTTTATTGTGATTACCAAAGCTTCCATCCGTATGAGGCGAATAGACAAACTTTAATTTCAATAAGCTTCACTGCTGTTAAAGGATTGAGAGCACAAGGATGTGCACCAGAAAGGACAAGGGACATTATACCCGATCCGAACGTATTACATACTCGAGCAAGGGACATTGTACCCGATCTTAACTTATAACATGCTTATGTTCTCCTCTCAAAATATATCTATTTGGAGTTTGGTAAAATACCAACATATGAAATGCCGTCAGTCTGTAACATAATACAATTGTGTAGATAAAGCTCATTATATATAGTACTAGTTCTACTATTTTGGTTTGTGAAAGTTACAAATTTTGCTTTTTACAGTAGAGAATGAAAACCGTCTTTTTAAAACTATAATTCTCACGTATTGATACCATTTTCTTAAGACTTTTTGGACCGGTATTCCCCAGACAAATGTCGTCTGCCTGTGTAGGGATATTAACATTTAAATAAAAAAATGACTGCGCCTAAGCCAGAATTTGCTATCTCATTTTATTATTCATTAATAAATACTGAATACATTTTGGCAGACAAGGCCCCTCCTTGTATAATAATATCAATACGTACCCTATCTGTTCTTCATGAAAGATTAATGAATCAATTTTATACTACAATAGATAAGCAGTAGGCTAATTTGATATTTAATCATCATTGTTGCATCTTCACAATAAAATTTGGGTCTCTTTACACAAGTCAAGGTACAAGTCATGGTCCACGGAATGATTATACAAGCTTCCCATACAAAGTGACCGAGAAATCTCCAACCCGAGGGTGATATTCCTTGTTGTCCGAATCTCCACCGAGTGTTAGAAAAACAAGAATATCGCCCCGATAATTTTTAATAAAGAGAGAAAGATTGTTTGTATCTGAGATTTAAAAACTGTTGTCACCCACTCGTATACTCCATATACGTAGGTTTAAATATAACCTAGTTTAAACTAAGTCAGTCGGTCATTATCAGTCATATATCAGCCAACAATGGTGAATATTAATGTCTAGACAGTAAGTAATGACACGTGTATACGGCTAGGTGTACAAAAATGGAAATGTCCATGATTCATTTTTAACTGCTGGGCTGATGAATTCTACGTCAGTGTGATAACAGAAACCAAATAGTGTAATGAGGAATAACTCTTTATAACGTAAATTTGAATATTTTATTTTAGGAAAGCTGGTAACAATTGCAACTTCAATACTACTGTTAGGAAGACAGTCACTTTCAATTATTACAATTATGATACAATTTATAAAATAATTTCATGTACTATGGTCGCGACAGGTACCACGTATCGTTTTAAGTCCGATAGGGGGATTAATACCGGTCCAAGTGTTATTTACAGTTTTCTGTCATGTATGAAAATAACATTTTTAAAAATGTATGTCTGATTATGGTTCGTCCAAACATCGCCAGTCCCACAATCAGCGGAAAAAAATGTTTAAAATAATCATCAATGGAAATATCACTTAAATCAGTTCAGCTGGTTTATAAATAATAGCCCGAGTTCCCTCTGACCCTGGCACCAGACTTAGACATTCGACCAGATTTATTTCTAATGTAGGGCCAGAGTGCACTGCTATATGAATTCTTGACCGAGTTTCCACTGGCCCTGACGCCAGACTTGGACATTCTGACAGATTTATGTCTGGTGTATGACCAGAGCGCACTACAATATGAAAACTATCCCGAGTTTCATCTAGCCCTAACACCAGATTTGGATATCATGACAGATAGATGTTACCAGGCATAATTATATCTGTCAAAATGCCTAAGTCTGGTGTCAGGGCCACAGGAAAATCGGGTTATGAATTGTGATGGTTGGCAAATAATCAAGTTTTCCTTAACCTATCTCGCCGATCTCCCATCCTGATTTTTGTACACGTCTTAAACGTATACAAAATGTATATAGTAGACGACACACCATTGTAATTTGCAATAGTTTTCAGTGTGTACATATGTATTACCTATGGTGTATATAGCTACGGGGATGCTTACGAGTTTCAGAATGACACCTTAATTATATTAAAAGTATTACAATTAGCACTTAATTTTGATCTAAAAATGTTTTTTTGATAATTACATGTACAAGTAATTATCAAGGACACATACAAATGCTACAAAAATTACTTAACATTAAAAAATCGCATGTATGTTATTTCCCGGTTTGTAATGCTATTTAGGCCGTCTGTGATACAATGTACCAATTTTCCATGGGATATTTTTTGAGCAGATTGCCTCAGAAATTTTATAATTAATTTGTCCGCAATGACGTAATTATTATTAATTATTATTATCATTACTATAGAAATACGCATACAACAAGCACTGATTTGTTCGGACCAAGAGTCTATAACGGGCCAAACAATCATTATTATTTGTTATATCAGAAAACAAGGTACGACGATAATAAGTCAGTGTTCTGGAATTTATTGTCGTCAATAACTGATAAGAATGTTGGTGTTTCATGTACTTAAGCCCTCGTGTAAAATATACATCGCTTGATATAAATAAACATACGTACATACGATATGCACTTTGTAATACAATGCATATATATAAATAGATCAGAGTAATCTAGTATATGGGGCACTGGGGCAAGATAAGATACTTTTATTTCTTTAAAACATCTTAACAAATGAATAAACATTTGGAATATCATAGTAAAATACACATATTTATCTTGTAATTACCATATTAAGTGAATCTTAAATGATATTGTTCCCGTATTCAAATTTATTAAATGTAGACGCTCGTATCAGTACGAGTTATATGCGGATCTAAATGAGTCAACACTTACGTCAATTTGAGTAATCTTTATATTATATTTATATCAAACCGGATATATCTTTCACGTGAAGTTTTTTTTAACATAGGCGTGGTCCTTCGAATACATGTTCCCCATTTGACGACACTCGCTAGATGACCACTATAGGAATATATTTCTAAAAAATTATCACACAATGAAGATATATTATTTTCTCTTTACGACGACTAGCTATTGATACTGATCCAAACAATTCCCATCACTATTGTTAGCGCCTTGTCTCAACTAACCTCGGGTATGATCATCAGACTCGATAGAGGCATGTTAAGGATTTTAAGGAGAGGTAGAAAAATGACTTCAGAATGAATAAACAGGATATAATAATTAACGAAATATTTACTAGATCTCCCTCCACAATAAGCTCTTCTCTGTTGTGAATTTAAAGCGTGTAATATCAAATTACCGATGGAATACGGTAGATGGACAACATTCCCAGGGAAAATACAATTTGTAACCTTTGATATTGGAAACGAGTTTTATAATTTATTTAATTGCAGTGATCTACAAATATTAACAAATAAGATCTTTTTTTTCAAATCTTGATAATACAGGCGGTCGTTACAGCAGGTTTTACTGTATCATGAAAGACCCAGTGATTGTAAATTCAATATCATAACTCATTTTGTAGTAGATGACGAATGGGTAACATTTATGAAGTTCGTAAAGCAAATAAGTAATTGACTTAACTCTATATACGTAGTGCCCTTGCTTATAAAATGTATATATGTATGTCCTGTGTGTTATTTATAGACTATACTTTTATGAGAATACAATAATTGTCATTATCATTAAAAATAAAGTCTTTAACTACATATGAACCTTAGAAGTAAATGTTGCAAATCTGTTTTTATCCCAAAATCATAACTCAAGAAATACCTTTAAAATGTAGCATAACACTAAAGGATATCACATTTTACTTCTCGGAAATATGATAACTTTAAAATTAAAATTTGTGTAATACCTGACCTGCTCTGAATTTATAATCAATACATAATGTCATAATTTATATATAACGATACACGATTGTTTCTGTCGAAAAAAACACATAACGTCCGAATCGACAGCACGTCTTTACTTTATCAAATTACACTGTAAGTTAAGAATTTTCGCTTCTTCGTAATTTTCACTCGCATTTACAGTTATCTTACACTCATGACTTGGTCATTTGAAATTACATTACAATTAATTATAAGCACGTGGCGTATCAAATCATTTAATTCGTTTGATAAATACAGATACAGTCCAGGTTTAATTTTGCTTTTAATTTTATCACTTTTAGACTTCCAGTTGGTTAGATCGACACTTTCCAAAAGAAAAGAAAAAAAAACTAATTATAATAAAAAAAATGTTGATCTAATACTTTCAAACATGTACATTTTATAATATAAATATGCACAACCACTTTCACTCCAGTCTCTGTTTCTGAAGGAAAAGGCGAGTGTCAATGTTTCTGTATTTCCTGGGTCGGGGTCCAGCGCAACGTTGAAGTCTAGTTATCTCATTAGTAGCCTGGCTGTATGTCCTTGAATGTCCGTATAATTGTGAAGATGTTAGGATGTGTATGGTGTACAATCTTTTTGAGTTTCCCGTGCCAGGCTTCTAAGTGGTTGGTCGTCCTTCAGGTCCGTCGTGGTCGTAGTGGTTCCCAACTGTTTCCACCTCTATCCACCGGTCAACAACGTAGTCTGTGAATGGCGTAACGTCAATGTGTAGGTCAGCTTCCTGGATGTCCTCTTACGTCTTCTACTTGGTGTAGTGGTACAAGTGGCAATACAGGTGATCGGCGAACCAGTCTCCTATAGTGTCGTCGTTGCATTGGGTGAAATGGAAAAGCATCCCTTGATGTTGGTCCCCGGGAAGACGGTGAAGAGTCTGTCCCGATGTTGATGGTGTACATCTGTCTCATAACCTATTCCTAATAAAGTTAAAGTCTAACTGAGTATAAGCCAAAGATGGTAATAACGGTATGAGTGCAAACAGTGGAATGATAAGTCCTGATGATAATTTTGAAGTTTATATAGATACATACATGTACATGTAGCTTCGGTTTTAATATCCAAGTGTCACACCATCCGTAGCCTGGGTTACATTAACACAGCTCATCATTTTTACTGATCTCAGTAAAGTGAGCGGTTTTTACTTAACAACATCATTATCTTCAGTTATCAGATATCAGGTATCAGAGAGGCGTTCAAATGAGAAAAAAGAACATTTTGATTATAACTTGTATTAAGGAAAAAAGCAAAGTATTTGATATAATTTTAAGTTTGATGAAATTGATAGAATTATCAAAAGGTATTGTATGATATCAATTTCATTGAATTATTAATAAATATTAATTTCAATGAATTATCAATTAATATCAATTTCAACGAATCATTTATAAATACTAATTTGATATTATTGATATTTAATAATTTGATCATTATTAAATTGTTTAAATAAGTATTGACAATTATCATGTGCATAGTTAATTCCAATATATTGTATTTTTGTGCAGTATATTCATTGAATATTGACATTTGATTTTTATGAGAAATTCAATGAAAATTACAGGTAACATACACAGGTAAAACACAGGTAACAAAAGTGACTTCACCAGAACAGACTATAATTACTGTACAAACATAGCCAGTAGGGTGTTATTTCAAAATGTAGGCGTTCAGGGAATCAGCCGCTGCACACTACTACTCCTTGAACTTTTACAGTAGCAAGCTGTGCAAATCTATTTAAAGTTACGAGAGGTCAAGATTCGAGTCCGCACTCATTCTTACGGCCTATCAGTACATATATATATATATATATAGCCATGTTACTCATACAGGTATGCTGTAAATGTTACACCATGCTATTGTGACCAATTGGGACAGTGAAGTCACCCATAGGCCTAGTTTTTATATCGATAATGAGGTCGACATGACGTCGTTCCAGAATGACTATCTTTAGTTTAGGGTTGAGGAAGTACCATCTACCGCACCCTTGCCCGAACACTCTAAAGCTGGGAATTTAAGCCTGTCATATCAAAATTTATACCTCATAGGAATATTTAAAATTATTTCATACCGGTCTAAGCGTTCAGTCTCTCAGTAAAAAAAAATATTATCTAAGTTAAATAATTGTAATATATGTGGATCAATGCTTACCTCGAGTGTTAAACAATGTCTGAGAGTCAGCGATACTGTACGATTAATGAACACAACATGTTGTAGTCTAGTTACATTGACACGACAGAGCTACCGGATATATGTTGTATAATAAATAATAATGTGACACAAGCCCGGATCGTGTTTACTTGTTTAGTTCTAAAGTGGAGTGCTTTGTTTTTGTTTTTGTTTAACGTCCTATTAACAGCCAGGGTCATTTAAGGACGTGCCAGGTTTTAAAGGTGGAGGAAAGCCGGAGTACCCGGAGAAAAACCACCGGCCTACGGTCAGTACCTGGCAACTGCCCCACGTAGGTTTCGAACCCGCAACCCAGAGGTGGAGGGCTAGTGTTAAAGTGTCGGGACACCTTAACCACTCGGCCACCGCGGCCCCGCAGTGGAGTGCGAGTCTCACTGATTTTCGAGGGTCCTTGACATAAAAGATACCCGTATAATAGATCCTTCAGACGTCTGCTTACGCAAACATCCGTAAATAGCTAACAAACGGATGGGGAACATTTGTTTTAACATAAAAAAGTCCTTCTCCATAAAATGAGGACATAGATTGAAAGTAGTATATAAGTGGTCACAATAACAACATTTTATATGTACATGTACATGTTTTTTTATTTTTAGAGAAATAGATAGAGATAAGTACATGTGGTATGATAATATTTTCAGTGGTTGAGTATCATTTTCTAAAACCAGATTGTGCTCGAGATATACTGCTATATTTGTTTAACAATACTTAGTTTTTTGTTTGTTTTTTTGTTTTTTTTTTGTTTTTTTAGTTTACATGTATTTATTTATATATATTTTAATCTAATATTGTCATTATAAATAGTAATATATATATTTAGTGCTTTGAATTTAGAAAACAGCTTCTGATTTTTATTTGTTTTTATATATATATATTGTAATCTGATATTGTTACTATTAATAATAAAATATATAGTTAGGCATAGTGCTTTGAAAATTTGATTTTTTATTTATATATTATATATATAAATATCGTCATTTCATTTTTATTACTAGTAAAATCATCTATATGATAGTGCTTTGTATTAGAAAACTATATATCTGATTTATTTACCTGAGTTGATCCCTTTTTTTTTTTTTACCTGAGTTGGTATTCCATATTGAAACAGGCTATAACTAAACTTCAAAGAACGTCCTACAATAACACCTCCCTTGGTCTTCACCAGAGTTGGTGTTCGGGGAATGAGCCGTATGAACTACAAACATAAAAATCTATATGGTCTGTGGACAAATTTAATTGAAATAATTTTATTTTAACCTTTTGTTTAATTTCATATTTATTTCTTACGACCGTCAGTTCGGAAGATTTCGTTTCCTATCAAATATTTTTACATGTTGCAAAATACAAATGATCCAATACTTTTTCTTCCAGTAACAATTTAATATAATACAACTTCAATTTACTGACAGGCAGTATAATTATCCGACATAAAATACGACTAGTGTTCATTGAAAAGATAATTCATGAAATAAGTATGTCGGTAAACACTTAAACTACTGTAATATTGGTGTGCAGTTGGATGGTGAACGCCTATAACGTTTTTTTAAGGAGGCATACATTTTTAATTTTTTAAGGCTATAAAAAATTGTCCTCATCCGAAAAAGGGGGGGGGGGGGGGGGGGGGGGGGTCCTCATACCGGTCTACGCGTTCAGTCTCTCAGTAAAAAAATTATTATCTAAGTTAAATAATTGTAATATATGTGGATCAATGCTTACCTCGAGTGTTAAACAATGTCTGAGAGTCAGCGATACCGTACGATTAATGAACACAACATGTTGTAGTCTAGTTACAATGACACGACAGAGCTACCGGATATATGATGTATAATAAATAATAATGAGACACAAGCCCGGATCGTGTTGACTTGTTTAGTTCTAAAGTGGAGTGCTTTGTTTTTGTTTTTGTTTTTTGTTTAACGTCCTATTAACAGCCAGGGTCATTTAAGGATGTGCCAGGTTTTAAAGGTGGAGGAAAGCCGGAGTACCCGGAGAAAAACCACCGGCCTACGGTCAGTACCTGGCAACTGCCCCACGTAGGTTTCGAACCCGCAACCCAGAGGTGGAGGGCTAGTGTTAAAGTGTCGGGACACCTTAACCACTCGGCCACCGCAACCCCGCAGTGGAGTGCGAGTCTCACTGATTTTCGAGGGTCCTTGACATAAAAGATACCCGTATAATAGATCCTTCAGACGTCTGCTTACGCAAACATCCGTAAATAGTTAACAAACGGATGGGGAACATTTGTTTTAACATAAAAAAGTCCTTCTCACAAAATAAAGACATAGATTGACAAGTAGTAAATTATTGGTCACAATAACAACATTTTATATCTACATGCATGAACTACAAACATAATAAGAGGCCCATGGGCCTTAACGGTGACCTGAGATTTGAAATATTTCAGTTAATTTAATTGACCCTTTTTGAGCCCACCCATCAGCCCCTAGGGGTCAGTCAGGACCAACATGTGCATACCATCAAACTGCCATCCAATGCTGATAATGTTAACCAAATTATAATGAATTCCAATAGAAATCACAGAAATAATAGTCAAAAATGAAATCTCCCTATATTAACTATAGTAAATTTTACCCCCTCCCCAGGGGCCGTGAGACCCAAGGGTCAGGAAATTCACAATTTTGGTAAAGCACCTTAAGACCCTTCAATCTATGAAGAGTATTTGATTCCATCATATCTGAGATTAGAGAAGAAGATTTTTGAAGTTTTAGTCAATTTGACCCTTTTTAGACCCGACCAACAGCCCCTGGGGTCAGTCAGTGCCAACATGTGTATACCATCAAACTGCCATCGCAAGCTGATAATATTAACCAAATTAGAATGAATTCCAATAGAAATCCAACAAAAAATAGTCAAAAATATGATTTCCCTATATAAACTATAGTAAATTTTACCCCCTCCCCAGGGGCCGTGAGACCCAAGGGTCAGGAAATTCACAATTTTGGTAAAGCACCTTAAGACCCTTCAATCTATGAAGAGTATTTGATTCCATCATATCTGATATTAGAGAAGAAGATTTTTGAAGTTTTAGTCAATTTGACCCTTTTTAGACCCGACCATTAGCCCCTGGGGTCAGTCAGTGCCAACATGTGTATACCATCAAACTGCCATCACAAGCTGATAATATTAACCAAATTAGAATGAATTCCAATAGAAATCCAACAAAAAATAGTCAAAAATATGATTTCCCTATATAAACTATAGTAAAGTGTACCCCCTCCCCAGGGGCAAACGTGAGCCCCCAGGGTCAGGAAATTCACAATTTTGGTCAGTCAGGGCCAACATGTGCATACCATCAATCTGTTATCCCATACTGATAATGTTAACTAAGTTAGAATGAATTCCAATAGAAATCCAACAAATTATAGTCAAAAATGTGATTTCCCTATATAAACTATAGTAAAGTTTACCCCCTCCCCAGGGGCAAACCCGAGACCCAAGGGTCATGAAATTCACAATATTTGGTAAAGCACCTTAAGACCCTTCCATCTATGAAGAGTGTTTTATTCCACCATATCTGAGAGTAGAGAAGAAGATTTTTGAAGTTTTAGTCAATTTGACCCTTTTTAGCCCCGCCCCTCAGGCCCCTTGGGGGTGGGGACTATATAATTCACAATTTTGGTTGACCTTCAGCCATAAAAGCTTCCTGCCAAATTTCATTGAATTTGGTTTAGGTGTTTTGGAGAAGAAGTCGAAAATGTAAATTGTTTACGGACGCACGACGGACGAAGGACGACGCACGATGGACGACGCACGACGACGGACAAAAAGGGATTAGAATAGGTCACTTGAGACTTTGTCTCAGGTGACCTAAAAATCTATATGGTCTGTGGAAAAATTTAATTGAAATAATTTTATTGTAACCCTTTGTTTAATTTCATATTTATTTCTTACGACAGTCAGTTCGGAAGATTTCATTTCCTATCAAATATTTTTACATGTTGCAAAAAACAAAAGATCCAATTATTTTTCTTCCAGTAACAATTGAATATCATAAAACTTCGATTTACTGACAGGCAGTACAATTACCCGACATAAAATACGACTAGTGCATGTTCATTGAAAAGATAATTCATGAAATAAGTATGTCGGTAAACACTTAAACTACTGTAATATTGGTGTGCAGTTGGATGGCGAACGCCTATAACGTTGTTTTTTTTAAAGGATGCATACATTTTGCCATTTACAGAACAATTACAAACTTACGTGTTCAATAGTGAATCAAAGGTTCAGTAATTATGGCGATCAATGACGTAACAAACACTGTAAACTTTCGCGTAAAAAGTACAGGGCCCGGTTGTTCAAAAGGTGATTAAAATCTTGATAAAATCATTTCTGGAAAAACTTATTTGACAAAATGTTCTAAAACTATAACACCTACCAGTCTCTGCTGATTTGGAAGAATATACATACATATGATTTGAAGTAAATGAGAAATGAGATTTTCACTAATCAAGTGATTAAGCTAATCATCTTTTGAACAACTGGGCCGAGGTCATCATCGCAATTTGATCATTATTTTCCTGATTTCCTTCTTCGATGAAGATGATTTTACAGCAGTATATCGAATTTGACCCTGGTGTTCCACAGGGGCTTGGCACGATTTTCCAAATGATGGTCCATACATATATGTAGTATAGTGTCCAAATGATGGTCCATACATATATGTAGTATAGTGTCCACTATAATACATATATGTATGGACCATCATTTGGAAAATCGTGCCAAGCCCCTGTATATATGGACCATCATTTGGAAAATCGTGCCAAACCCCTGTGTGGTGTTCTATAGGTGTTGGTGACGAGTATCTTTATACAGTTGTTTTTAATTATGAATGAGTGGGTCTAAAAGGTTTAGTTTCTCTATGTTATGCTCGTGTGTTCTCAAATGTAAGTAAGTTTGTTGAAAGACTTGAACAAAATCTAAAGAGTGTATGGGTTCTATGTAGGGGGGATTTTTAATGTTTATCCATATCAGCCTTATTAGGTCATATCATTTTATCCCTAGAGGTCCGACACTCCATTCACAACACGGTTCCCCTTTAAAGGGACATTCCCTCGTTTGAATACAGTTTATGGCGTCAAAATGGAACTTAATGAAAAAGATGTGTTTTCCCAAGTAGTAAAAGTTATCATCTTTACATTAATATGACAGTTTACTCGCAAGGGTAAGCGAAGTTCTTCAAGTATAAAGTTCTGAAAAACCTTACTTTGACACGAAGTACTAGTATCACTAATTACCGCAAAGACGGACGGTTTTTGTGTACGATTGGTCATTTTTCTGTACATTTCGGCGTTAATTTCATTACTAGTAGGCACAAACACTCATGTAATCATTGTTCGCACATACATATATTTCATCAATAGAAATGCCACTTTAAGCAAAGACACTCTAGGTCAAGTTATTATGGAAAGAAGAATTTATAAGATCTATCCCTTTTGGGTCCTGCTTTTGATCCCCTTGTGGAACAAACTCAAGTTTACATGTTTCCCCTCAACTACATAATTGTATATAAAATTCCGTCCGAAATGTTTGAATGTGGACTGTTGGCCAGACGACGGAGGCCGCGAAAATCATATTAAAACTGATGTAATACATCGCTATACAGTTATTAGCGCTTGAACGTCAGTATAAATCGATATTGATAGATTCTTCACAGAAAAACAAAACTAATTTTCAAAGTTATTATTTTAAAATATCTGAAACCAACCTTAACAGTATCTGTGATGTTATTTCGGGTTCCTCTCGCCCAAACACCAGACGCTAGACATTTCGACTGACAGACGTCTGCTTGTGGGACAGAGGAAATGCGCGCGGGCTTATATGATGCAATACAAACATGTCTGCTACATTAAGATTGCATGAAACGTTTGGCTGAGTTGATATTTGATGATATATATACATAATGTACTTACTAAATGTTATGTTGACTGAGAAGCATACACATTGGGATTCTCAACTTGACAATTAATTAATGCTATTTGTCTGATGAGCTAACGCTAGCATTGTACGTGGTAGCTCTATGTATAGGCAGAGACTTGTGACATACATCTGGTATAGGTGACAGTATAGTATCTACAATATAACACTTCATTCGCGCCAATGGTGTCATAACAAATACAAGATTCGAAATGAAACATCAATATATCTGCAAACTTACCTGATACGAGGAAACCTTTTGGAGACAATGCTCAAAAAACTAACTCCAAGTCAACAGCAGAGCGTGGACTTCACACAACACAGCGTCAGTATATGTACTCCGTGTACTCGCACGTCTATAATACTTACTGCTATATATAGGGTACATATTTTACTTGGTTTGTGAGCCTAGTAATCATTGTACTTGTAGTGGAATGTATGGGCTGTCTGCCAATTTTCAAGAACACTTCGACATGAAACAAAATTTTCCGTTTCGTCAAAGTGCATGTTCATCACATAATTAGTCATACCAGGCTATAATTGTTCGACACACGCCACTGGGAACCGATGATCAGTTAGACAACAGCGGGTATGCTAAACCAGGCCTTGTGTATTAAAGAGCGTCATAAAAGGTGCATCATAAATAACAATTTTTACATTTTGCATTTTGTGTCTGAATATGAAAAAGATTGTTGAAATTTAAACTAATTTAAATTTTGGGACCTGTCCCTCATCAGCTCACCAGCTCAAAATTACATATGTTTACTTTCTTTGTTTATATTAGACTTAATATTCTGCCCTTGACAAAATTTATAGAAGTATGTTTCACCTAGATAGATTATCAGAACAAAATCTAGCTTTCTTCTTTCCTTGAGACATTTCAAACATTGCTAAGCTTTACGACATTTCATTTCTATTAACACTATGAAGTTATGTGATATTTGTGAAATAGTCAAACACCAACACGTACCACCGATATTTATAGGTTAGTAATCACTGTGCTTTTTCTTTAATTGACTTGTATTGCAATGTGTTACTCAGGTTATATAGCTGATACCTAGTCTTATAATTTAAGACTTCGAAGGTTCATATCGTGATTGTTTACGTTTATTATCGGATATTTAAACATTTTAGTTATTTGAGGTTCGAAAAATAAGAAAAAATGTCAAATATCCGATAATAAACGTAAAAATATATCATAAGACTAAACTGATACAGTTCGGTATTGATATTTATTACAACCCTTGATGTACCCAACCATCCATCCGGACCACTGGCACTCGCCCCGCCTGTTAATGCACCGATTAGACGATCTTTATTACGTGTATTGACAGCAGGTAGACATATTCCCTCAGAACCCCGTGTACCGATTACATTATATTTTGAAACACTTCCATAACTTGACGACCGTCTCTCACGCAAAGACATTGTGTGTCAGAGTATCGCTCGTTATTGCGAAACAACATTTTCTACAACTAAACTCCAGATGTCGCTGTCAGAGGTTACACTGTCATACCATACAACTATTCACAGGAAGTATATTTTTCATTACATAACTTATTTTACATAGTATTTCAAGCAGCCTTTGAGGGAAACTATTTCCCCGGCATCTGAAAACATTAACAATACTAAATGACCTCCTGGCACGTTATTTCCGCATGACGTCAGGATCCAGCATAAAATCTTACTGGAAGTATTCTATTTCATTCCTCGCCTGACTTGGGACACTAAGTATAGGGAATTCTTTTAAAAATTACAAAAATATGAAAATTATACAGATAACTAGGGCATCTGAATATATATACTATAATCATTGGCGGTTAAGCTAGATATATATCTGATAAACAGTCTCGCGCTAACTGTTCCGGGGTGCGTGGTTCGACGCTCCCTACTCGTGTCAGTAAAGTTAGTGTTTCTAGGGAAGCTAAGAAACGGATTGGTACGTGGTGTCGTGGTTGTATTCATGGGCAATACACTTTACCATGATCGTTTTAGCCGGTCCTCCCGCATGTTGTTAAGTGAAGTTTTCACCAACTACTACAAGGAGACCCCGCCTCAAAATATACATGATTGTTCACGGAGCGATGAACACAGCAAGTAAACAATCAAGAATAGCTGCTAAATGCTAATTAATCTGAAATTATAACAGGTATTTGAAAAAAAACAAAACATTCTCGTCCTCAATCATCTATCGAGCTATCACGATTAACTGTACCGCGGGAAAATACTGCTACTGGAGTTGATCGATGGTGTTTGTGGCTATGTATTGTTATCTTAATTAGTTACTCTTGTCGCGCTTTATATGACGCGCTTCAAGTTGGGTCGATACGGCCACACTTTAACGGTATTCATTGACAAATCGACTAGACTTCTCACAGATGTGAAAGTGATTTGGTTATAGTATTGAACAGTTTCAATGGTGTGTGTAACAGGAGAGGGAAAATGGAACGACCAGGCCGGGACTCGAACATGGGACCCTCGAACTCGAGGCGGACGCTCTAACCATTTCAGCTACTGTACCTATCCTGCGTTAAGTCAAGATCACTTCCGCTACAAGTGTAATGAAATGAGTTTTGGTGTTTTGGATATTTACATTGTATGTCCAGCTAGATTCCTGTATAAAACTGTGGTCGTGTCAAGCTTCGAGAATGCAGTGTATGCTATAGTGTTCCGTTATAAATCCGCAATTTATCCATGATTTTAGAGCAAAAACAGAACAAAATAATGTACTCTAATTTTTCTCTGATCTGTAATATCGGGTAATTTAATACATGGAATCACAGCATCAATATCAATATATGTGTGTACATACATGTATTGACCGGGGATTGGGAATCTTGCCAAGTCCCTGTGCATATATGTATGGACGTACATCATGCACACAATATAATGGATGGTAACCGTTATGACTATCATCACAGGTGTCTGACTCGTTTTATAAAATAATAAAATATAAGAGTACATATACTCTTATATGTTATTATTTTATAATTAATTTTCAATTGTACGCAGAATGCGGCTTTCTGATTGGTTGAGTTTTTGTTTATACCACTATAATTAATTTTTCTTTGTTTTCATGGTAAAAACTCAAATGTGATTGGTCGAAAAATTCTTTTCATTCTTCTATAATTAATTTTTCTTTATTTTCAAGGTAAATACTCAAATGTGATTGGTCGAAAAAAATTCTTTTCATTCTTCTATGATTAATTTTTCTTTGTTTTCATGGTAAATACTCAAATGTGATTGGTCGAAAAATTCTTTTCATTCTTCTAAGAAAGAAATTCCGAGAATGGCGCGAAAAATGTGACGTCACAATACGACAATTGACGTTGCTTATTGATTTGAGAAAAATAATCCCATTTAAAACCAGTAAAATTGTGCATAAAACATGTTTTAAATTAGAAAATCATTTTCAAAAATTAATTATAAGCGTTGATGTCAATTATTTTTTAGTTTCCTCGGGGTATGAAACAAATTTTGTTTGCAAATTTCTGTAAGAATCCGCCCGGATTCATACAGTTTGCAAACAAAATTTGTTTCATACCCCGATGAAAATTGAGCATAAAACATGTTTTAAATTAGAAAATCATTTTCGAAAATCAATCATAAACGTTGATGTCAATTATGTTTTAGTTTCATCGGGGTATTAAAAAAACAATTGTTTGCAAACTTCTGTAAGAATCCGCGTCATAGTTTGCAAACATTTTTTTTTTTTCATACGTCCCCGATGAAACTAAAAAACAAGAGGCCCATGGGGCCTGTATCGCTCACCTGGTTGGATTAGACTAAATGTCAAATTAATGTTCATGTTCAATTCGTTTTATTTGTAAATCTCAAACAATGCTATACATTATGTATATGGTTATAGTGTGGGGATTCCAACTGCTTTAAAGAAATAATAAAGTCCAGACTCTCTAAAGTCTGAAATATCTCAAGAACTGGGAGTTTTTAGAACATGCATTCATCACTTTATGACTAGTAGAGATTTAGATGAATTACGTTTATTTCCCCTATTGGGCCCCGTCCCTTTGGCCCCCTCGGGGTTCAGAGTCACAATTAATGCAAAATCCGTTCCACTTCCCCTAAGGATGATTCTGACCAAATTGGGTTCAAATCCATTCATAACTTTATGACTAGTAGAGATTTAAAGGAATTACCTCTATTTCCCCTATAGAGCCCCGCCCCTTTGGACCCTCGGGGGTCAAAGTCACCATTTATGCAAAATCTGTTCCCCTCCCCCCAGGATCATAACTTGATGACAAATAGCGATTTAAAGGAATTAACTATATTTCCCCTACGGGGCCCTGCTCCTTGGGACCCTCGGGGTCAGAGCCACCATTTTGACAAAATCTGACCCCCCTTCTCCCAAGGGTGTTTCTGACCAAATTGGGTTCAAATCCATTCATAACTTTATGACTAGTATCGATTTAATTGCCTCTATATTTCCCCTATCGGGCCCGCCCCTTTGGCCCCATGGGGGTCAGAGTCACCATTTATGCAAGATCTGATCCCTTTCCGCCAAGGATGTTTCTGACCAAATTTGGTAAAAATCCAATAAGGGCTTTTTGACTAGTAGCGATTTGAAGCAAATGTCGACGGACGGACGGACGGATGGACGACGGACGCCGCACATGACATAAGCTCACCGGACCTTTGGTCCAGGTGATGGATTTAAACAAAAATTAAACCAGCATCCATGTACATGCAGTTACAGGAGTCAGGCACCTGTGCTATCATATGCAAATTAATTCAATCCATAGCACGTATATATATATAACTATATATATATATTTAAATTATTACAAGCAAAATAACATTCGACTTTGCGTTTAAAAAACCACGTCGTACACATGTACACGTGCCTCACATTACACACTCACACGTGGCGGCTATTTATAGAGCTGATGTCACCCGTGAAATATCCGGGTGCGGTGTAGCTAAGCATTTTAAATCAAAATAGATAAATCAAGCAGATAAATTTATGAATAATCCACCATGCACTTCATGTAAATATACTGTTCTGTATAAACATCACTCTATCCGTGATTCATATTAATAATGTTATCATACAGTATTATACTACCAGTAACGTGAACTCTACAACCATGGCATCTGCTATTAGGTTATTGAGCAAACACGTGAATGAAAACTTAATTACAATGTTTAAAACTTTCCTTATAACACTGTTACACATTGTTTGATTTCTTTTTAAATGTAAATCAGTGATCTACATATGATCATGAGTGACAAATTGTCCGGATCAAGGCTCAATGTTGTCGCTATATTCCACTTTTACACACACAAAAATGCATAATCATAAATGCTAATCATAAATGCTAATAATAAATAAATTATACTTACGTTCTCGTTGAATATGCTGCCGTAAATCCTTCACGTGGAAATGGAAGCGTTATGATAGAGAAGTATTATGCTGACTTTTCCAGGTCACACACTGAGTGGAAATTTTCCATTCATAACAGGGGAGGTTAATTCAATATTTACGCTAGACCACAAGAATGTGTCTGTATGGGTCGTTAACAGACCTCGACTCATGCCATGCTATACTCACTGTTCAGTCTTGCATCTCGGGTGTTGATTCGATAATGTATATCCATGTAATATTCCACGAGGGTAGGTCGTTGTTGATCTTATGTATAGTACAATTACAACATATAAAAATTCCTTACGGTTTGCTTGCATTGCTTATATATCTAGTGCTAGCTTGAACAGTTCTGTATTGAAAAGATACAAAACTGGGATATATCATTTTAGTAAAGCTTGACTTTTGATTTAGCGCGTGCATGCCTAAAAAAAAAAAAAAATAAGGATTTTGACCGCGTAAACGGTAGTATGACCGTAGTTGGCCTGGTAGTTGGCAACGAACATTTCCTATTTAAATAGTTGAGCGCGTTAGCGCTCCATAGGATATGTTCGTTGATTACCGTATACGCAGTCAAAATGAGGTACAATCCTTATATTTACATCAAACAAATCGTTTAATACAGTACGAATTAAAAAATATGGTATGTCGCGACGTTGGTAACTACGACAGTCGAAGTTGCTAAGATAATATATAATTCCAATAAATCTACGTAAACACGCTGTACTTGACAGCAATAGTAATCTGAGACGGAAATTGTGGATTGTGAATTCAGCCATTTGTTGTTGACTAACCTCGTGGATAAGTTAAATATGCGCCAATTTCCGCAATATTCAGTTTGGGGTTTTTTTACGAAAAAGAACCCACTTGACGTTGGCCTTTTGTGCAGAGATCATCGAGTAACAAAAGAAAACGTTAAAAGATATGTTGCGTTGATCAGTCCTTTCAAAATGGCATTGTCTAGTTGACGTTCTGGTAACGTCACAAATAGACGACGTCATAATTATATGTTACCGATTCCTGCGCTTATTAACCGCTGAGCCTGCGTATATGCTAATTTATTCGCAGTCAGAGATTACTTAGATGAAGAAGAAAGATATATGTAATTATTGTCTTGTGTCACTGCATGTGATTTTGCCACAGAACTTTGAAATTTTGCTGCATGAGATTTATGTTTTGAGCACTGCGCAGGAGTTTAGCATGGATTCCCAACTCATATAATGGATCTTGTGTTGGGAATTCGTCCTCGCTGTGGCATGTATGCAATTCTTGTTTCTCGCTATTTTCAAATATGTGATATTTTTGCTTGTGTGTAAGATATGATACGTTAATATAAGAGCTGATGCTGCATTTATAGATTAGTTGATTTACATGTATAATGACAGTAGTAATTGACACTTGCAACAAAGAACATAGTAAACCAATACACACGATATGAGTACCACGATGGATACATGTATATGTAAATATGTCATACAATGTTAAACTGTACGTGTGCTATAATACGCAAAAGTGTCAAACGATACATCAACAAATACTCAAGAGGAAACATTTGACCTTAATTGCAAATTTTGTTTTTGTCATATAATGTGCTTTTCTAATGATTAAACCGAAGTGTAAAATGTTTCATTTAACATTGATGTCAATTATTCAGTCAACATACGGCCGTGCTACATAATGACAGAGACCTATATACTAAATAAAGACAAACAAAAAGGCAAGGAAACTTTGTGTGCAGGCCCGTCTTCCTAAGTTCGAATGACTTCAAAAGTTACCAGATAAGTATATTGGGGAAAATAGGATAACATTATGTAGAATTAAATAAGATTTCTGATCTGATGATAGAAGTTATAGATGTACTTTTTATCTTGTAGATTCGTTATAAGGCAACAGTCAAACAAATGTAATTCAGTCTCCAATAATGCAGATTTAGCAAAGCTTGTAGGCTACTTGGGATATACTAAACCTGCCCCTTGCAATTTCAATGATATGTTCATACAATCTAAAGCCAGAGAAGAGCCTTCTCACTCGGAACACCTCGGCCGATTCTCTACGGTCTACCGTAGAGAATCGGCCGAGGTGTTCCGAGTGGAGCCTTCTTAGATATAACTATTTCTCTGGTAATGCAAGTTATTTATCTTCGCGGTTTATATATATATATATATATATAGATAATCCAATGACATCCGTTAATCACGGTTATAAATGACGTTGTTTTAATTTGTTTGCGTCATTATGTCATCTAGATTTATTGTAGGTCTCAAACAACTATTTCAGCCAATCAGCTGGTGTTTCGCTTGATCCAACTCCCTCAAGAAAATGGTGTCTTCTCACTTAGCCATCATTCTGAATTTTGAGGTATACAGGTAAGGTATTTTGTTGGCCAAGTGAGACTAGGAGTGAAATGTAGAACAATAGGAGATAATTACAGGTAAGGCTATAGACTGCTTCATAAAACTTCAAACTTTAATGATGATGTCATCGTCATCGTCATCTATTTCTATTGCGTTATTTCTTATTTATTTCAACGTACAGCAGAGGGTAAATAATTCAAATCGTTTAGTTTCAGGACTGACATTATATAGAAATTTTTGGTATTATCTCATTCACATCACCTCATCAATGGTATGTAGTTGGAATAGCACAAACTTCTTCACGGCAGCCTTGCTTTACCTCATTAAGAAACGCATCAGCTGCTAATTTGATAGAATTGTATAAGTACTGGTATGCAGGGAATGGATTTCATTTGATTTCGTTTCCAAATTGGTTATTTTGTAAAATATATATATATATATATGTACACACAGATTAAAGTAATAGTGAAACAGTGATTAAAGACAATTGTACTTAATACATCTCTTATTAAAATCACAATTTAAACTTGAAACTTAATAGACCACTTAATAGATACATAATATACATGTATGTAGATTAAATAAAATTGGATATAGTTTAAGTATTTACCGCAAACATCTAAGCTTTATTATAAATAGCCTAAATAAATTCATTCAAATCTTTATTATATAAGTCATATTCAACTTGACTTTTTCATATTTTCTTTCATGAAAAGTAAGAACAGACTATAGCTGAAACTCACTCAGGTGTAAAGTTTGACATGTTGGCCAGGTAATACAGGTAAATTTCAAATGTTGGCTAAGTGAGAATGAACCAAGAAAATGTGTTTCTTAGGTTTGTACAGTAGCCATTCCCTGAGTGAATAACACACGAAGTGGGTACTTTCTATATACGACAATATAGAGTAGGGTCTTGAGATTTTCAAAATCTGATATATATATTCCTAGTATGAATAGAAAGATGTAGGATTCCAGGTGTAAAAAGGCGGGAATGTCCCAGGTGGGGGTTCCTCTGTTCACTGTAAATATCAGGGTTACTGTCTTCCAAGTACTGAAGTGCTCTTATATGATATCAAATCTATCCAATAACATCATTTTTCTGGAAGGGAAATCTTCAAACTTTAATTTGATATAAATTTCACAACATTTTAACGCCAAATAAGCTATTTAGGGGATGGAGTCATTGGTGATAACATATAGTGAAATAATTAGTTGTGTGAGACCTGTAGCCGATCCTAAGGGGAGATAGCTTTGTTAGTAACTTCCGCTTCCGCTTTTAACTGGCCAAAACAAATTTGGTAGCTGAATGGGTTTACTGTCTTAGTATGACACGCGAGTGTTGAACATTACACGTTTTCGCTACATAGATCATGAAAATCATAGTCTCTAAGGGATGACACCAGTAAAAGTGTCAGGATGGCGGCTGAGACTGTTCATGATACCAATCAAGACCTGAGTGAACCAACCAAACTTGCAATGACGCTTGATGAGAGTAGGGGTGTCTGGATCGTATGTCCTCCTGAAGGAGCATTCGGAGATGTCCAGTGTAATGTACCCTGTCCCATAGAGAACTGTGGTCAGATCCTACCTACTACCAGCTGTCTGCGTATGCACATCCGGAAAACACATGGGATTGAACAGGTTGAAATCATAGTTAATGCCCAATGTAATGAATATTCAATATTTTTCTGAGATTAGTCAACGCGTGGTCCTCAGATGAATGATAATGTTTACACGATTTTTTAGGATAAAGGACAAACTCAAATGGTTGAGTGAAATTGTCTCTGGGAGTTGGCATATTGGAGATTAAACCCAACATTTTTTATTTTGTTTTTAAAAGATAAAACAACACGAATTTAAGGTAGTTTGTAGCTACTAGCTAGCTAGGACGAACTTGAATGAGTCTGGATCCTGTACTAGAAATGCTGGTAATGGGTTCTAATCAATGACGGTACAAGGGATATCGATGAAAGAAATTAAGAAAGATTTTTGTTAGAGAATATATTTGATTATGACTGTGCCTCTTGTTCTATCACTTGATGTCATGTATAGAGTTGGATCAGTAGCCACCCTACATGTATGTTGTCATATATGTGTAGGCTGTGTGTGTCCGGCATACCAGTAGGTTCAACAGGTAATGCCATCTCATCCTATACAATGACAACTGCTAGCAGTTTATTTATTTTGTTCAACCCACTTAATTGTTGACGGCACATATACAGGGATTTGAAATTCTGATCACATTGAAATGAGATTTAGTCGTTTATAGTAATGATACCCTAATTATTAATACATTTAATTGAGATAAAGTTGTTTATAGTAATAATACCCAAATTGTTAATATGAAATATACCCCAATTCAGTTTCCTGTCAGAATTTCAAACACAAGTGATAACAGATCTTAACAAGCATCCCTAGGTCTGTCTACAATTTTGAAAGTGGTCTGTAGTAATTACTACATACATGTATATATACATGTTTATTTTCTTGTATTACCACTGACATATTGAGAAATCCCCATTTCTTTCGTTTATATATAACAATATCCATTCCCTACTATATTCAAAAGCACACTAATGCTTTCATTTTGCTGCACAAATGGTGACAGTAGCAAGGTTTCATTGTTTCTGTTGTGCAGAAAAGCAGTTCCACAAAAAATGGAGGCAAGAATGCTGACTTTCCTACAGAGTATCACTGCCCAATGACTTCATGCCCGTATAACATTTCCTCACCAAGACACTTTTCCTCCATGAAGCTGCTCAGACAGGTAAAGTCATGCTTTGTTATGCTAAATCTTAGACGATACTTCATTGTACATTGTACCAGTGTTGTTTGTATATCATGCAATTGGGTCTTTTGAAAGATCATAATATAAATTGTCCAATATAGCATGTACTAGTACTGGCTGGGATTAATGTGATCAATTTTGTAGATTGATGTCATCTTCTCTTATAGTACTGTACTACATATTTTTAGTGCATAAAAGAGCAGGTCACTTTTAAAATTTTGAAGAAAAATTGACTTTACCAAAGACAACAGAATTGCTTATGCATGAATTTATGAAATTATTTCCTGTTTACAGCACTTCAATAAGGTCCATGCCGAGAAAAAGTACAAGTGTGGCAAATGTGATGCTGCGTTTGGCTTGAACAGAGATAAAGAGCGCCATGAGGTCAGATGTGGCATCGTCTACAAGTGTGGGACCTGTCAATGTCCTTACACCACACGTGAAGCGATGCTCACACACTGTCAAAGGAAGTCACATGACATACCAGCTGAGATTATCAAGGCAAGAGAGGACCACTTAGCAGCACAGTAAGTATGATATCATATTTGCATTTACATAAACATGTAAGACATATATGTGAAGTAGTTTTTAGGTTAATACATACTTCTGAAAAATGGTACTTACCTGGTGTACTTTCCTTTGCGTCTTATATTATGTTTAAATACAGCTTTTCTGTTGTCGTTCATTAGTGAGCTTATGTCATGGCGTAGCGTCCGTCGTCCGTCAACATTTGCTTCAAATCACTACAAGTCAAAAAGCTCTAATTGGATTTTATCCGAATTCGGCCAGAGAAATCCTTGGCAGAAGGGGATCAGATTTTGCATAAATGGTGACTCTGGCCCCTAAGGGGCCAGAGTGGTGGGGCCCAATAGGGGAAATTGAGGCAAGCCCTTTAAATCGCTACAAGTCATAAAGTTATGAATGAATTTGAACCCAATTTAGTCAGGACCATCCTTGGGGGAAGCGGAACAGATTTTGGATAAATTGTGACTCTGACCCCGGAGGGGCAAATGGGGCGGGGCCCAGTAGGGGAAATTGAGGTAATGCCTTTAAATCGCTAATTGTCATAAAGTTATGAATGGATTTAATCAGGAACATCCTTGGGGGAAGGGGAACAGATTTTTCATAAATGGTGACTCTGACCCCCAAGGGGCCAAAGGGGCGGGGCCCAATAGGGGAAAAGAGGTAATTCCTTTAAATCACTACTAGTCATAAGTTATGAATGGATTTGAACTTAATTTGGTCAGAAACATCCTTGGCAGAAGGGGATAAGATTTTGCATAAATGGTGACTCTGATCCCCAAGGGGCCAAAGGGGCGGGGCCCAATAGGGTAAATAGAGGTAATGCCTTTAAATCGCTCATTGTCATAAAGTTATGAATGGATTTGATCAGGAAGATCCTTGGGGGAAGGGGAACAGATTTTGCATAAATGGTGACTCTGACCCCCAAGGGGCCAAAGGGGCAGGGCCCAATAGGGGAAAAGAGGTAATTCCTTTAAATCACTACTAGTCATAAGTTATGAATGGATTTGAACTTAATTTGGTCAGAAACATCCTTGGCAGAAGGGGATAAGATTTTGCATAAATGGTGACTCTGACCCCCAAGGGGCCAAATGGGCGGGGCCCAATAGGGTAAATAGAGGTAATGCCTTTAAATCGCTAATTGTCATAAAGTTATGAATGGATTTGATCAGAAACATCCTTGGGGGAAGGGGAACAGATTTTGCATAAATGGTGACTCTGACCCCCTAGGGGCCAAAGGGGCGGGGCCCAATAGGGGAAAAAGAGGTAATTCCTTTAAATCGCTACTTGTCATAAAGTTATGAATGGATTTGAACCCAATTTAGTCAAAAAAACATCCTTGGGGGAAGGGGAACAGATTTGCATCAATGGTGACTCTGACCCCTGAGGGGCTGAAGGGGCGGGGCCCAATAGGGGAAATAGAGGTAATGCCTTTAAATCGCTACTAGTCATAAGTTATGAATGGATTTGAATTCTCAGACAGGTAACAGTGTTTTTTTCAGGTAATTTTTTCAACAGCCTATGCCTTTTCAATTGGGAAAATAATTGCGGTGTTTGGTGAATTTGGGAAAATAGCAAATAATGACAAAATACTTAAATAAGTCAAAACACTTCATTTATTGGCTTTTCTAGTCTGCTTCATGATATGAAGAGTCAGTAGCAAGCCTCCTGGGTTATTACTTACACTACAAAACAAACGAAGTTTTCTTGTTTTCATCTTGGTGTTTGTCTACGGACTCTCTTATACCGTTTATACGACTAATTGAGGCCAACTTGCCTATCGCAGAAGTAAATTTGTCAATCTACTGTTCATGTGTATGATGATCAACTATCGTACCATAATATTCACATATTGTAGGAATGAAATACAATACAGATAACCAGATAGAAATTCAATACAATTTTTTTTTTAAATTGGGAAAAATGATGTTTCAAAATTGGGAAAATACAACTTTTTTTGGCAAGGGGAAACAGCCTTAAGTCGGCTGTAGATCTGGCCAAAAAAAATCACTGGGTAAAGTCATGCTTTGTTATGCTAAATCTTAGACGATACTTCATTGTACATTTACCAGTGTTGTTTGTATATCATGCAATTGGGTATTTTGAAAGATCATAATATAAATTGTCCAATATAGCATGTACTAGTACTGGCTGGGATTAATGTGATCAATTTTGTAGATTGATGTCCTCTTCTCTTATAGTACTACATATTTTTAGTGCATAAAAGAGCAGGTCACTTTTAAAATTTTTAAGAAAAATTGACTTTACCAAAGACAACAGAATTGCTTATGCATGAATTTATGAAATTATTTCCTGTTTACAGCACTTCAATAAGGTCCATGCCGAGAAAAAATACAAGTGTGGCAAATGTGATGCTGCGTTTGGCTTGAACAGAGATAAAGAGCGCCATGAGGTCAGATGTGGCATCGTCTACAAGTGTGGGACCTGTCAATGTCCTTACACCACACGTGAAGCGATGCTCACACACTGTCAACGGAAGTCACATGACATACCAGCTGAGATTATCAAGGCAAGAGAGGACCACTTAGCAGCACAGTAAGTATGATGTCATATTGGCATTTACATAAACATGTAAGACATATTCGAAATAGTTTCAGGTTAATATATACGTAGTAAAAAATGGTACTTACCTGGTATACCCTCCTTTGCATCTTATATTATGTTTAAGTACAGCTTTTCTGTTGTCGTTCATTTTAATTAAGCTTTGGGTATTCTCTTTACTTTTGAATTAAGCCTTTTAAAACTTTTTGGGGCTTCTAAGGTTAAGTACAACTAATTCTCTGCAGCACAGTAGCCTGCCACAGTACTCTTTTATTTTATCCCCTTCAGTTATTGACTCATGTCTTCCAGTCCAAGTTAGACGTATAGTAGTTGTATATCATCAAGAAGTGTAATAAAAGATATGAATTAAATTTTGTTTGTATAAATGATTATTTAATGCTAAACAATAAACATTTTACACACTAGGACCTTGAGTACAAAGTTAATCAAAACTTATTGAATTAAGTACTAGTGTGTTGAAAATGCCAGTAATTCACATTATTGCTAATATGAAATTATTCAAGTTGATACCAACCAATTGTATTGATCAGCTATATTATTGGCTAACAAATGGTGAAGCAAATTTCTATCTTATCTTTACAGAAAAGCAAAGAAGTTAAAAAAACGACAGTTGGAGAATCAACTGCCAAATATGAATCCTTTCGGAGGACAACCGCCTCCTAAAGTCATCCTGGTCAACATCCAACCGGCACCAGGTCTCCCAACCAAACCTTCAGCACTTGGCAAAGTTACACACCACAAACCCATTCTGTGTAAGCCCACTCCAAACATTAACCTGATCCCATTAACAACTGTCACTGTGACTCTTGACAATGTCAAGGTAAACCAGGAGAAAGTAAAGGAAAAACATAATGTTGACATTCAGAACATTTCACAAGGCAGTATAGATAATTCTGGTGATGGGCAGAGTAATGAGAATAGTGATGCAAACAGTAGTCAGACCCAGATAGCCAACACACAGACTCAAGCTCTGGTAATGGAGACTGGCATGCAGACCAATGTTACAATTCCGCACCGGAAGACAATGGATAATCAGCGCAATGCTGCACAGACACAGACAACAGGTGATCTCATATTACAGGCTGCAATGGCAACTGCAAATATTCCAATTCATAAGTTGTCTGTTGGGACACAGATGACCCCAAGGTCAAAGGTCAGGGCTCTTCAAAAAGGCAGTGTATGTTCCATTGAAACACAGACAGTGAACGATCAGGCAACTGCAAGAAAACGGCGACGGCGTAAAGGACCAATCCTAGGGGCACCTTTGAGAATAGACTCAACTTCCCAGACATCAGCAGGCAGGCCCTTTACCTTTGTTACCATGACAAATGACTCAACATGTCAGGTCGAGAGTGTCGGCATGATGAGCACGTGTGTACAGACAAACAGAATGGTAGATAATATATGTCAGACTCTGGCAACGCCCCTACAAGATGTCTGCCATGAGGATTTATTGCAGTACTCATCAGCTGCACAACAAATCAAAATGGGTAAAAACAAAAATGCTTCAAAGAACAGAAATCAGTTTATATCTTCCAAATCAGTGGCATCTATGATCACAGATGTTGGAACGAGTGATTCAAGTAGACATCATGCCAATCAGGCTTATTCCAAACGACCGAGAGCTACAGGTAACCAACAAAGGAAAACAGCCTCTACAGGGACAAATTGTTTGGCCATGACAGTACCACATCAACATTGTAGTGATATGACTGCTACTTCAGAAGTAAGTCCGAGAATCCCATTGAATACAGGCAGTATTATGAGCCAGGGTACTTCCACAGATCTGGACCTAGGAGATGAGTTCCAGAACTTTCTAATTTCAACATGTAGAGATATATCGGTTGGAACAGATGTTGATGAGATGCAATCTTCCACTGATAGTGACCTAGTTTATACAAAACGCTTGCCTTCATCAACTTTCAGTGACTTTGTAGAGGCTTCAACCCAAGTTATGGATACCATCAATAAAACATCAGTTTCAACAGAATTTAACATTACATCAACAAATGTGTTTTGTGGACAGAGTGAAAAGGGTCAGGATGTCGGTTCAATGACCTCTGACCTTCAGCAGAACATCAGTGATTTTGTCTCTCTGACCGACTCACAAGTGCAGACTCTGACCTCAGCATCAGATCTGGACTCGCTGTTACGGTCAACTCAGACCAATACTGAGGCTCCCGAAACACTCATGGACATGCACACCCAGACCATCAATGACTTTGATGTGTTTGACTTGTTGATGAACAATATGGAGACCCAAACTACTGATGACCTTGACTTGGACAATTTCAGCTTCACTGACATACAGACGCAGACCATGTTTGATCTCCAACCAGTAGAAGATCCGCTGTTGATAGTTGGGGAAGACACACAGTCCTCAGCCACACAAACCACTACGGGTACACCAAACCAAAGCGAGGCTACCCAAACCCCCCAACTGGGCTCTGCATGTCTCACTGACACACAGACACAAACTCCACTCCCAGGTCTCTTCTCCTTGACCAATACTCACACACAGACTACCCTGGATGATCTGGCTAACATCTTTGCCCAGTTTGATTAAATGAGGCTAGAATCTTTTTATATATCATAAATTTTGCTATTGGCTTTTGATTTTGATTTTGAGTACATGTATTTTGAGTTATTGTTATATATATATATATATTTATAACCAGGAAAGCTCATCAAATACATGTACACATTTGAAAATATGAATTTTACATTTTACTTCTGTTCTTCCCCAAAAATATACATTAGAATAATACTTGCCAGATAGTTATGGTATATGCATACCCTAAATATGTGAACAGTGGTTTGAACTAGAAGTCTAATTTTACAATGATCATTATGATGTGCCATATTTCAAGTTTACAATCTTACAGAGGTTGTTTCTGTATCAGTTAAATAGAATCTCCTAATTGACAGAAGTAATTCCATTCCTATGTAACAAGTGGCTATACATAAGCAGTATATAAGTGAACTGAAAACGTTTTTACTTTAATGTAGCTGATACAAGTATTGAGTTCAAATTAAGTATTACTTGTACCTTGCATGCAGCTTAAAAGTTTTCCAAAACTAGAGCTTGCAAAACTCGCCAACATTTCAGAGTTATGTCCCTTTGTATCCATACTTTTTTTAGGTAACCTGAGACAAAGTCTCAAGTGACCTATTCTAATCGCCTTTTGTCCTTTGTCGTCCATCGTCCGTCAGTAAACAATTTACATTTTTAACTTCTTCTCCAAAACCGCCGAACCAAATTGAATGAAATTTGACAGGAAGCTTCCATGGCCAAAGGTCAACCAAAATTGTGAATTATATGGTCCCAACCCCCCAGGGGCCTGAAGGCGAGGCCAATAAGGGTCAAATTGACTAAAAATTTCAAAAATCTTCTTCTCAACTTCCAGGTATGTAGAATCAAATACTCTTCACAGATAGAAAAGTCTTAAGGTGCTTTACCAAAATTGTGAATTTCATGACCCTGGGGTCTCGCGTTTGCCCCTGGGGAGGGGGTAAACTTTACTATAGTTTATATAGGAAAATCACATTTTTGATTATCATTTGTTTCATTTCCCTTGGAATTCATTCTAACTTAGTTTATATTATCAGCATGGGATGACAGTTTAATGGTATGGACATGTTGGCCTTGACCGACCCCCAGGGGCTGATGGGTGGGGCCAAAAAGGGTCAAATTGACTAAAATTTCAAAAATCTTCTGCTCAACTTCCAGATGTGGTAGAATCAAATACTCTTCATAGATAGAAAGGTCTTAAGGTGCTTTACCAAAATTGTGAGTTTCATGACCCTGGGATCTCATGTTTGCCCCTGGGGAGGGGGCCAACTTTACTATAGTTCATATAGGAAATCACATTTTTGACTATCATTTGTTTCATTTCTATTGGAATTCATTCTAACTTGGTTAATATTATCAGCATGGGATGACAGTTTGTTAGTATGCACATGTTGGCCCTGACTGACCCCAAGGGGCTGATGGGCGGGGCCAAAAACGGGTCAAATTAGCTGAAAATTCAGAAATCTTCATCTCAAGACCCATATAAGATAGAATCAATTACTTTTGATAGATGGAAGGGTCTGAAGGTGCCTTAATAAAACTTTTGTGGCCCTTGGGTCTCATATTTGCCCCTTTGGAGGAGGTACCCTTTTCTGTTGTTTATATAAGGAAATCACATTTTTGACTATCATTTGTGTCATTTCTATTGAAATTAGCACTTTTGGAAGGCAGTTTGCTGGCATGTAGTTATTGGCCCCCAGGGACTGGTGGGCAGGGGTCAAAAATAGTCAAATTTGCAGAAATATTTCAAAACTCAGGTGACCGTTAAGGCCCATGAGCCTCTTATTTTTATTAAGTTTAGTTGCAATATTAGTCAAAAGTAGTTGATTGGTCTCAAGTTTGGGTTCTATTGGCATAAACTATATGTTTCTTAATTCAGTTTAGAACCTCTAAAATTCTAAAAATGCACTGGATGTTTCTATATGGTTAGGACTCGATTTACATACACATGTATTCCATTAAAGTATCAGTATACTTTACATCTTGACCTCATTGTTCGCTTTCATCTCATGTTTGTTTTGTATATTTTGTTCCAAGCTATATACCACCTATCTTTGTGCTAACATGTGTAACTTTTCCATCCAACAATAAACTCATCTAGCTCTAGCATTATCAAAAAAGACCATTTTACATCCGTTACAGAAATAAAAGAAAATTCAAATTCATAAATTGTGCCAGAACAAGATGTTTTATTTCATTTGATACATTTTACAATCTTGTTTTTATGTGAAATGCCTCTTTTCAAAACCAATATGCAGGCCTTGGCCAGTGATCTGATCCTATTTAATGGTCAATATAATGATTTATAAGTTGATAGGAACAAACATCATCCTTCTCTGATCGTAGATGTAGAAATGCTCTTCTTGTTACATGTATTTATTAGTATATAATTGTTCATTTTGTTAAATATGATTATGATATTATCAATACTATCAGGACATTTTCTAGACAAGATTACATATTAATTAAATTATTGTACATTGTGATAGTCATCCTTTTGTTCAACTTTACTTTTTAAATTGTATTATTAATTTATAGATAGATTTGTTATAATTAAATTATACATTTTAAAAGTTGTGCTGTGTTTTGTTATCTAATTGTAACAAGCCTGTTTAAATTATATGAATGTAAAACTGAAACCTTTGATTTTCGGACTGGATTGCAATTTCAATAGCTTAATTTGAAAAAAAAATGTCAATGTTAACAACAGATCATAAATTACATATACCGTATATATTGCAGAGCTATTTCAAGTGCAAATATTTTTGAAGAAAAATCCAGCAGGACCAATTGGTATTTCTTAGTGTCATCCAAACAATTTGTATTCATTGTCCACTGTCCAGACATTAATTATGTATCATTCTGATGAAATAAGAAAATCAACACTTAGTTTTAAAACATGTTTTAATATTGTGAATAAATTATATTACATAATCATTTCACAGATATGGCATAGCATTGTCAACTTATTAGTGCAGTACCCTGAGTTTCATCTAATACAGTGCTATATATATTCAAGGACATCCATTTGGGAAATCCCAGGTGTTCAAAATTTCAGAAAAGAACAGGCATCCTTTTGAAAAGTTGATGCTTTCAAAATTTGAAGCTGCTCTTTCTATGACTTGGTAAGATTTAAAAAAACTAGTAACAACAAGAGTATTTCTGATACAAAATTATATGTTTTAACTTTGGATCAAAAATTGAGTGTCTCCCTTCAAAGCGAGGGTTAATTGGCAAGTATGACCCATAGGGACTTGGACTGTGGGTTGGGAAATCGCACCTGTTCCTATGGTATTTGTAGTTTTCCAGATTGTATGATTTGTAAAGTTACTTGGTTTAATACACATATTCATCGGTTTCTAATAAATCCAAGGGTTCTGTTTCCCATATATCATCTCTGCACCCTTGTTATCTGCCATGGTAAAATGTAGGCACTGTATAAGTGATAAAAGTTATAAATGATCAAGTTTGTATTAAAAGTATATATGGAGACTGTAACAGAAGCTGATAAAAGTCAAAGAATCAGAGGCTACCATTAAAGTAAAATTGTTTTCTTAATGAATGTCATCAGTCAAGAAATTGTTTTTTTTTTCTGTTTTAAATGAATGGAATGGCAGGCATACCAATAACTTCGAATTGTTTGATTTCCAAGGGTGTCAAGATCTCTAAATTGAGAAAGGGGCCCTTGAATTTCGAAAACTTCCTGCATACAATACATGTTTATGTGCAACTTTGACAGTAGTAAGAATTAAAATTGTGTGCATATGCATTGATCAATGGTATTAATTCTTCAGGTAAGAAACCAGAAGTTAGAGTGTGTTATCCAAACACCACATACTGTACTCTTTAATTACAAACAGAAACACATATCTTTGTAGAAAAACAGTTCAAAAGTGGATGGACAATCTAAAATACAGATTAACAAAGTAGTACTCTGAAAGATCAACATTGAAACTAGTTTGGGCATTCATGGACAACCATTGGACAGGTGTAAAAAAAACCCACAAACAACGGACAATAACTGGGATTCAAATCAAGTTTTACAAGAATGAGATGCACTGCCATCTCAAGACATTATTCATGTGAAAATGTGGCAATTTTTATATTATGTGCTTGCAGCATACACATTTATAGGAAATAAAGGGCCATAACTCTACACCTGTCCTGATTCCAGTATACAACAACCATCATCATACAAAATTTAGCTGTTGCATTTGAACAAACATTGCCCATTTAAATTACATTTAGTATAAGTATTACCTGGTATATACATATACATTTTTGTATATCAAAGTACCGATATAGATCAGAGATCACAGGTCTGCAGGGCTAGTGAAGGTGACGGATCAGGATTATCATCACCTGGACATTGTATATTTTTGTAGCCTTCATATTAAATCTGCTAGCCCCTGATATCAGACTGGTCAGACTGCATGAACACACTCCTTTTAAACTATATTCAGACGCCCCTGGAACTCATAACTTGGTGACCATGTCAATGATGTATAGATACTGACACAAGTAATTCTTGTAAACATAAAATGCCTCTTGAATTTTAGTTGCATCTAGAACATCGTCGACATCACATCAAAAGGGATTTAACAGAAAGCCAGGCACCACTGGTATGGAAATTTGTTCATGAATATTCTATATGAAGTTGAAATTATGATACAGGTTTTAACTTGTGTTGGATTATACTACTGAAATATTCCAGGAAAAAAAATCACTTTGAATGTTTCATCCAGTTGAGGATTCTGCATTATCTTTCTTCTTGGTGTATAATTAAGGAAATGAGCAGATTTAAGATCAGGTATTGCTAAATGAAGGAAGATATACGCATAGCAATATAGTGCAATGTACCTATAGTGAACTAGGTATTGTATCTGGCTTGACTATGTCTACGTCTGGAGAACTTTCACTTGTAGTACGTCTTGGTTTGTACTTTGGACTGTTGGATTTTACAGGTAAGATACCTCTGTCTACCATATCGCAGATCTGTGCTACAAGAGTGTTGAACGGTGCTGGCTGGTCGGCATAAACATGGTGGCCTGCCCCCTTCACCACCTGTAATAATACCATTCTTCATATAACATTGTATTGCACAGTCTTTAGGAGTGAGGAAAGACCCCAGGGCTTATTTTTATGACAGGATATTGTTTATCTCTTGATGCCTAGCAATGCTATATACGGTTATGGGGTGGGGATCTCAATGGTTTTAAACATATAACAAATTAAAACAAGTAGCCGCAAAGCTTGGCATCACCCCCGCGCCCCGCAATTGTTATGAAAACCCAAATACATGTATATATCAAGCTCAAATTAAAAGTTATTAAGGAAACAGTAATTTGGTATTTTTGATTAAGTTTCCATGGTGACAGAAAAAATACCGAAAATGGAAGGTCCTCAAAAGCAAAAGGCACAACTAGGGCACTAGTCTGATATATACAGAAATTTTCAAGGAGCTGCGACAAACGGTTTTTGAGTTATAGCCCGGAAACAAAAGGAAACAGTAATTTGATATTTTTGACCAAGTTTCCATGGTGACAGAAAAAATACCGAAAATGGAAGGTCCACAATAGCAAAAGGCACAACTAGGGCACTAGTCTGATACATACAGAAAGTTTCAAGGAGCTGCGTTGAATGGTTATCGAGTTATAGCCCGGAAACAGTAATTTGGTATTTTTGATTAAGTTTCCATGGTGACAGAAAAAAATATCGAAAATGGAAGGTCCCCAATAGCAAAAGGCACAACAAGGGCACTAGTCTAATATATACAGAAAGTTTCAAGGAGCTGCGTTGAACGGTTATTTAGTTATAGCCCGGGAAAGAATCGGACACACGGACGGCCGGAAAGACGGACGGACGGACGGACGGATGGAGCCAAATTTACAAAAAAACGGGTCTCTAGGGGTGAGGAAAGACCCCAAGGCCTACTTTTCCATCATTGTTTTGTTTATTTCTTGATGACCAAGAATGCTATATATGGTTATGGGGTGGGGATCTCGATGGTTTCAAAGATATAACAAAGTAACAAAGTCTTTAGGGGTGGGGAAAGACCTCAGGCCCCTGGGGGTAAGCCAAACTATTTGTACAATTTTGAATTCCTATTTCATAGTGATGCTACCTGGCAAAAATGACCAATGTCAACTTCTTGGTTCCAGAAGTCTTTTATATCAATAGACAAATTAACATTTTTTGCCCCCCCACCCCCCCACATTATTTGTACATTATTTGTACCATTTTAATCCCCACCCAATAGTGATGCTTCCAGACAAATATGAGCCATATCCATTGCTTGGTTTCAGAGAAGAAGTTGTTTATATCAACATAGCCAAATTCACCCCATTTGGCCCCACCCCAGAGGCCCCCAGGGGGTCAGCCCCATCATTTGTACAATTTTGATTCCCCTACCCATAGGGATGCTTCTGACTAAATTTGTTCAAATTCTGATCAGTGGTTATGAAGAAGAAGTCAATTGTTGACGGACGGACGGACAACGGACGCCACAGTGGCATAAGCTCACTTGCCCTTTGGGCAGGTGAGGTAATAATTAAGGTAAAACTATTAGTACAAAATACAAGAATATCACGGGACCATTACTAGAGTCTACAGCCACTTGCATTATAATTTGCCTGAGAAAATCTCAATACTACCATTTATATAAGAAGGATTTGTTATGAAATGTCTTACCTCAGATCTGATATGCTTACCTGTACATCTACATAGCTTGTGTTCCGTAGGTACTTCACAAGGTTTCCAGTGTTGCTGTCCATCCACGACTTGGCTCCGTAGATCATCGTGATGGGAATATCATTCGAGATATCTGTCACTCTGTGTATCATAGGTCGCTTTGCCCAGCCAATTCCCTGTGTCATCGTTTTGAAGGCTGTCTCCCCACTTAGTACATATAATCAATGTTAGTTACAGTCTTCATGTTATTAAAGCCATCATCAAATAAATAATTATTTAATTTTCCCCAAAGGCATTAATTATAGCACATATTAAAATATGCAAGAAATTCTTTCTACAGGGAATTCATTATTAATCCACCACTTTTACTTCAAATAAATTTTCCTTTGTAAAAATAAAAATTTCCACAAAGGGAGATAATCAGAATACTACTATATGGTCATATACATATATGTATACAAATTAGTTTAGGCTATATCACAATACTTATATAATGAGAGAAAGTGCAGACCTTTTATCCTATGCATTTATTCTGCCAATTAACCTCTAATGTTGCTTTAATTAGTTGCCTAATTTGGCATTTACTACTGTTTATTTGACAGCTAGTAATACGCTAATTCTCATCTATATTTTTAATTGGTAGATTGGTCAATATAGAAGTTGTCAATCACACATTAAGCACTAGAGATATGATCAAAGTTGGTGACTTACCTGGGTGTTTGTGCATTACAATGGTAAATATAATCAAATATCGTGTCATCTTCATCCTCCTCAGAAAACCTCAATTTTAAATCGGGTCGAAAGTTCCGAACAAGACTTTTACCTGAAAGAGAATACCAATACATATCATTACTTGTTAAGGTTAGCTTTGTATTGAATATAATTACGATACTGTCTGCTATCATCAAATATATAATCAAAGCAATTAGTCAAAAATCTTTGAATAATGTACAAATGGAGAGCGAAATGTTTGGTTTGTGAAAACAGTGACAAATGGTTGAAATATGAAAACAATATTTGTTCATATAGGTAACCCTATACAATTTTTACCAAGAAACTAACTAGCTTAAGCTTGAAACCATGAAAGAAATTATCCTGGACTATTTGAATTCATAAATGCAGCATAAAGCATGCATCTATTAAAGCTTAAAGAGGCTTGCCCGCAGAGAGATCAGAAAAATTGGCTAATAGAAAAAGATTTTTTACACATGACAGATTGTTGGAATTGTTGAGTTTTTCATTTTATTTTCCTTATAAAACGCTGAAAAGTGATATTAAAACCTCATTTTTTAATATTATTTATTTAATCGCAACCCGCAATAAGTCCCCGCTATAAAGTGGAGTCTAATTTGATTGACACATCAAAGAAACAAGCACGTGCACAGTGCCGCACAGTGATAACTTCAAAGGCAGCGGCGATTTACAAAGAAGATTTGCCGTTATATTCCATACATTTCCCTCTCAGGTTGAGTTTTAAAACGTCTTTTAAATACATATTCTGTAATTGTTTTCAAGAAATAAAGTCGGAAAGCCTCTAATTTTGTCACATAGAAACGTGTACTGAAGTTTATTTAGTGATCGGAGATGTGCCGTTTACCGGTCCGTCTGCGGGTAAGCCTCTTTAATTTTATTTGTCAAAAACTTACACAAAGGGGGTCTTCAGAGAGCCCTAAACAAAATTACTATGACATACATCTAGGACTTACCCATCAGCATATCTACACATATGATGTACATCTAGGACTTACCCATATGCCCAGCTTCATGTATGATGTACATCAAGGACTCGCACATAGGCCCAGCTACATGTATGGTATGATGTACATCAAGGACTTACCCATAGGACCAGCTACATGTATGATGTACATCAAGGACTTACCCATAGGACCAGCTACATGTACGATGTACATCTAGGACTTACCCATAGGACCAGCTACATGTACGATGTACATCTAGGACTTACCCATAGGACCAGCTACATGTATGGTATGATGTACATCTAGGACTTACCCATAGGCCCAGCTTCATGTATGATGTACATCAAGGACTTACCCATAGGACCAGTTACATGTATGATGTACATCAAGGACTCACACATAGGACCAGCTACATGTATGGTATGATGTACATCTAGGACTTACCCATAGGACCAGTTACATGTATGATGTACATCAAGGACTCACACATAGGCCCAGCTACATGTATGGTATGATGTACATCTAGGACTTACCCATAGGCCCAGCTACATGTATGATGTACATCAAGGACTTACCCATAGGACCAGTTACATGTATGATGTACATCAAGGACTTACCCATAGGACCAGCTACATGTATGGTATGATGTACATCTAGGACTTACCCATAGGCCCAGCTACATGTATGATGTACATCAAGGACTTACTCATAGGACTAGTTACATGTATGATGTACATCAAGGACTTACCCATAGGACCAGCTACATGTATGATGTACATCAAGGACTTACCCATAGGACCAGTTACATGTATGATGTACATCAAGGACTTACCCATAGGACCAGCTACATGTATGGTATGATGTACATCTAGGACTTACCCATAGGCCCAGCTACATGTATGCATCAAGGACTTACCCATAGGACCAGCTACATGTATGATGTACATCAAGGATTTACCCATAGGACCAGTTACATGTATGATGTACATCAAGGACTTACCCATAGGACCAGCTACATGTATGCATCAAGGACTTACCCATAGGACCAGCTACATGTATGATGTACATCAAGGACTCACCCATAGGACCAGTTACATGTATAATGTACATCAAGGACTCACCCATAGGACCAGCTACATGTATGATGTACATCTAGGACTCACCCATAGGACCAGCTACACGTATGGCAGCCAGTGGATTAAATGGAGACATAACTGCTACAGAAAGTTTTATCCAGAAAGGCAGTTTCCTTCTCTGATGTTCAGGAGGTTGTTCAGGAAAACCCCAGGGGTCAACAAGCACCAAATGTTTAACACTTTCTGGATATTTGATGGCAAAGGAAGAAGCTATATAACCGCCAAAACTATGTCCTAATAATATGAAGTTATCCAATTTCATTTCTTTTCGCCATTCCTCTACTGAATCCACAAATTGCATTTCTGCCATGGCTGCATTTTTGCTGAAGCTCGGCCTGGCACTTTGACCAAACCCCAGCACATCAAATGCATATACGGGTGCATTCTTTGCTAAAGAGTTCAAGTTTTGAGCCCAGAGTCCTATTCCTCCGCCAAAACCATGCACAAGGACAATGGGTGTGACAGGAGTCTTGCCTGTCCTCCCTGCGTCTTCGTTCACGGAAATTGTCCAGATCCTGTGCTGGGTCCGTGGTAGTATGACAAACCTCCTGTTAATAGCATGCTTCACACCTGTAAAAATGGTTTCATATATATATATGTAACCTGATAGAAATAAACATCTGTATACATTGGTGAAATGGAAATCTTAGAAGCTATTATTAGGTATGCAGGGACTTTCCTGGGTATTTTGGGAATCGCCAAAAATCATCAAATTGGGAAAATTACGTCGTAAAAGGGGGTAATTGGGAAAATTTGTAAAACTTTCTGTATTACAAAATAAACAACTTTAACACCAATTAATACTGTTTTGATGTTTTAATCACTGATATTACACTTGTACAATGTACTTTACAGGGACAAGTGCCGATCTTTTGCAAGTTTGAAGTTTTGAACAAGTTGTTCTAATTCATATTCCGTCAGGGTACTGGCTCCCTCTATGTTAATGCGCATTATTGCATTAATTGACTTGCAACTCAATCTGCTGCGCATTGGGGTTTTTAGCAAAGCCATTTGGCTAAAGCTCCTCTCCACTGAGGCCGTTGATGCTGGAATAATGTTCACCAGGTACAGAAGCTTGCACATCATTGGAAAAGATTCTTGGAGTACAGGATCCCCAGAGACTTTTAAAAACATTGACAGCAGATTGTTAACCTGGTCACCCTCATTACTATTGGAAGGCTGTGGATTTCTGGCTTTCATTCTGTAAAAAAATTATTTCATGATTTTTGCAAAAATTCTGCAATGTGCAATACATGTATGATTATGGATCATGTCAATGAACAAATGATTTAATTAAATTAATTTTATATTAGCCTATACAAAATATTTTTGAAGTGATGTAGCAAATACAGAACTACTTTATTTCAGATTAATAAACCTTTAGTGAAGATCAGGTTCATAGTCTTTATTAATCAAACTCAGCAGTAAAGTCTTTGGTAGTTCAGGAAATTTATTATCATATGAAGAGTTATTGTAATGAAATGATGTTGATTATACTTAATTATTAATCTTTTTTATTTTTTTAACTTTCCTATTCGATTAGTACTGACCTTTTCATGATTTTGATTTGATGCTTGAAGGCACAGTATTCAGCTTCAGTTGCATCTGGATCAAGATCCCTCTCACATCTTGTCACATGACCTTGGAAAATGTCCTCTCCAGGTTCCCCATAGTGTCCACAAAGTACAGTCAATGCCTCCTAAGGTAAAAAAAACTTAAGTCAATAAACAGAAAATGTCTAGGATGAGTCGAGGTAACTGCGTTTAATTATGATTAACATTTTAATACTTGTCAAAACAGCTGTGAATGTCTGACTTATTGTTAATGATTATATTAATAATGAATCAAAAACTATCATTGAAGGATCAGTTATTGTATTTAAATTGAACAAGGACTGTGTTGGTCTCCAATAAATAAAGATTTAAAAAATCAACAAGTTCAATTCTTTCTAATTCTAGAGCATAACTGGAGTGAATATAGGCCTACTTGATATTTATAGTACCTTTCCATGGTTTTGAAGATCAACAGCACTGGCATTGGCTTCGATCATACTAGGATCCAGAGCCTTCCGAAAAGCATCAAACACAGGGTGCATGTAGAAAGCATCATTGATTTCTCCAATCAAACTGTCTATAAATGGAACAGCAACATCTTTAATAAATGCTTTGATGTCAAGGTTCTCAAGGTGACCTCTGTGACGCCTTTGCAGATCAGTTCTTTCATTGATGATGAGAAGCAACTCTGAAAGACGACTGACATATAACTGATCCCCAATCTGATTGTTCTCTTGAAATTCAAGATAAGTCTCTTTAATGACTTCCAGGTCAGTTACTGTTGCTTTCACTTTCTCTTCCACATTGCACAGTACAACATCTGTTTTCTGGAGGTAGAGGCTGAGATGGTTCAGTGGTTTCAACACATCACTCAACACGCAGATCATGGCAACAACATTTTTCTGTACAAGAATAGATCTCAATCCAAATACCTCTGGTTCACGTTTTTGTTGGTATATTTGGTCCAGAGCATCAAGCACCGACTCGTACCTCTCAATAAACCTTACGCATGCTTTGCCATGTGACAACCACCTAGTTGTAGCAGCCCTGATCAACATCAACTTGTCCATGCCATATACAACTTGAACATCTTGCAGCACAGCAAACCTTTGCGGGGAGTACTTGAACAATTTCCATATCGCAAGTAAAGCCTCATCTACCTCAACAAGTAAAGGAAATGTTTTCATCAAATGTTTAAGGCAGAGGGCAAGGCGATGACAGCGACAGTTGATGTACAGGCTCTTTGGTGCATAGTTCCTAAATCGTCTTTGAAGACCTACAAAATTGGAAATGAAATGTTTCAGATATGTAGAAAAATATTGATAAATGAGCATGTATACTATTTAACAATATTTACAATATAATTTAAATAATCAATTAATATTTCAACACAGTCATAGTGACAGAGTGAATCCCACTGTAACTAATAATAATAAATTATTAACTTGATCATGGAGACAGTTTGAGGATATAGGCAGTAATCTTAAAAGTGCTCATCTTTGACTTAATCTAATGTTGTTGTTTTTATTTCTCTTTCTCATGTTATTATTTTTACAAGTTCATTTTTTATTGAATAGTATACTTACCAGTACGAATGCCACTCATCGAGTTGGTGCCATCAAAGGCAACAAACCGACATTTTTCAATGGGTATCCCTTTTGCTATGAGAAAACCGTGGAGGACATCCATCAGGGTGGCACTGTCTGTCTTTTGAACTTCAACCAAACCCATGAAGTGGTCTGTGAAATTGGAGTGACTTTCATGGTACCAGCGGCAAAACACAGATAATTGTGTTTTGTTGGCCTCGTCGGTGCTCTCATCAGCTAGCAAACTGTAAAATGGGGCTTTGCGTAGAGAGTCCAGTAGGCTTTGCTCAATGTTCTCCCCTATTAATTCAATTAATTCTGTGGCAGTTTTAACTGATAGGTAAGTAGCCTGTGGTGGTGCGATTTCAATATGCCTGGCAATATCCTCTACACCTAAACTTGCAACAAATCTCACAAAATCTTCAAAATTTGTTTGGGCCCATTTCTTCCTGATGATAAAGTATATTGATTGAAACAGTTTTTTCAACACACTTGCATTCCTTTCTTTTTCAGCTTTAAGATCAGACTCATTTTTCATTGACAACTGTTCCAGTACAGACATTTTTTGTTTCAAACCAATTTTCACTTTCACTTCTGCATTTATTTTGGATGCCTTCAGATGTGGGGTACTGTTTGCATGCTTATCTAATAATCGAGATGGATGTGTACCCAATGTCTCAAGGCCTGGGGAGATAAATGGAGACGTAACACTTATCACACTCATAGAGCTTGAATCTGAACAGTTACTGCCATATGTTAATTCACACAACTTACAAAGGTATCCTTTTTCCGAGGTGTGGTAAAGCCAAGGATAGTTGACAGTATATCTGTTCATGTCAAATCGCCGCCGATCTATGTTACTGTGAGCTGGCTTAAAATCAATCTCGGCCCGTGTCTCCCTGAGTTGAACTTTCTTTTGAAGTGGCGTGGTAGTCGTGGAGGCAACCATAGCGACTGGAGTCTGTACAGCTACTTCCACTGAAACTGTTTCACTTTGTTTGCAGATATTTGCGCCGTCGCTATCGCCAGTAACGGATTTTATTTCATCACACAATTTGTTAATGTTATTATCACCGACGTCAGTCGGTTTGCACTCTGTCTCGTCATTACTTGGTGCATCGACACTAACATCAAGTTTTTGTCGTTTTGAAAAAAACGCTGATATAAGCGTCGAACTTGGCTTATTTTTCGGAACCTTCCTCACATAATACTTCCCGTTGTGAGACATTTTGTTTCTAGCGGATACATCATTTGAACGCTTGTAAATAACAATACTATGTTCCTTTCTTATTCAAACGCTCAAGCGATACAGATTTCGGTGATTTATAACAAACAAAACGAAAGTAATAAAATCCGGATTTGAGAAAATCGGCAGCAAGATTGGGATTTTTTTTTTCCGGATTGGGAATTTTTATTGTTTTTTCTAATTGGGAACGGTGCCGATATTCGGTACCATTTATATAGGCAGGAAAGTCCCTGGTATGTATTAAGGTATACAGTCAAACCTGTCTATAAAGGACACCAAAGGGACAGATCAAAAGTGTCCTTTATAGACAGGTGTCCTTCATACAGAGGTTAATTATATAGTAAATTGGAAGGAGTGGGTCTGATGAGCCTTTCCTTTATAGACAAGTGTCCTGTATATAGAGGTGTCCCTTACAACAGGTTTAATTCTAAATATCAGCTTCTCTTTCAGTATGCAATAGTCTACCATCCCATGAGGTATGTTCCCAACTTTTCAAAATATAAATGTTAAGGATTTCAATAAAATAATGTTTGAGCAGATTTTGAACACAGGCTTTCTGATTTTACACAGCTGACTTATATCATCTAGATACTTGTAGAAACCTTTTGGCATATAAAATCCATAACCCAATGAGCTATTTCAAAGACAATGTAATGAATAAATGTACGTGTACAGTATGGTAGCCTGGCCATAGGTGATTTTTGTTTTGTTAAGCAAATAACTCCTGTATCATGATATGCATAAAAAATGAATGTGTACTACAATTTGTGTATATATTCATTTATATCAAGAAGTATAAACAGGCTTCATATTTATTAGAAAAAAAAATTCCGGATTATAAATTTCCCGATTTTCCAAAAGTGTGTTTATACTGGAATTTTAGTTTTGCCTACAGCAAAAAATAATACCTCAAAGACAAGTTAAGTTAGCATAAAAACTTAATGATGAACATATATGTCAAAACAAGATTATATAACTCTGTCTATGGGATAGAGATATCTAATTTCAAATATGTTTCAGAAAAAAAACTGTGTGGAGAATTGTGTCATTTTGGGTCAAATATCATAATATTTTGCAATGTTTAAGGTTTTTTGAAGTGTTTACCATGCATATGGTATTCACAGTTTTCACAGGTCTGAAAAACATAGAAAAAAGTAAGTTTACTTATATTTATCCTTCACAGCTGTATTAACTATTAAAATTGCAAATGTTGCATAGATTATAGTATAGGTAATATGTAGGGTTTACTACATGACTATATGTTTACATACATGTATATCTAAAACATGTGCCTTATTTTTCAGAATTGGGCATTTTTGACTGTATACTGCTACACCTATACAGTGAGCCAAATGACTAAACGTGTACAACTTATTGTAACTGTACTGTGTACATGCATATGTCTATGAGACACAATTGTAATCGTTAAAATTATACTTACACTGCAAAAGTTTATTTTCTGCTTGAGCAAGCTGAGCCATTGAAGTTGGTTTCCATGATATCCAATTACTTGGTACAAACCATCCTAGCCTGAAATACAGGTAAAAATTGAAGTTTTAGGTATGTAATTGTTTTAATGTCTCTATAAAGTTATATAGGATGAATCATATGATGATTAGGCACTTTTAAAGGGCTTCATTCCTTTAAAATTTTGGGGTCAGAACAAATAATTGGGTTGGTATTATGAAATTTAAAATACTTTGAATTTATTTTCTTTATGACAAGTTAAATTGTCAAATTTTTCAAGGCATTTTTGAGCATCTGGGCAGAGGTTCCGATACAAATGAAAAAAACTATGTCTTTCCTAAGCATATTGAGTTGATCAGGTTCAGAGAAAACCCCTTGAATCTCCCACCTGTGTCAGAATTGTCAGAACATACAAGGTATAAGTTCCAAAAAAACCTATGAGGTAAATCTCTACCTTTGATGTCAGAGTTGAGGTTTAGCCCGAGTTTCCTCTGGCCCTAGCTGACACCATGTCTGGTGTTGGGCCAGAGCGCACTACTATATACCTTACATACATTTGCATATGGATAAATGAGATATTTATTTACACCAAAACATCCATTTAGTCCTAAATCAGAGTTATATATTCCGTCCGTATAGACCCTCACTTTACGCTACTCAAAATTTCGCACTGTTGACCCTTCATTGTGTAAGTGAAAGTGCACGACTAACCACCCGAATCGGAACGCAATGGACCGAAAAGACCAAATATCATTTATTGTGTTTTTCTTCTTACATAGTTTAAATACAGAAAACTAAGCTTATTATTTCCCAACACCTGTTTATATTTAATACAAGAATACATTATTTACAAATTATAAGCGGTTATATAGAAATAAATGTTGTATTTTTTTTTCTTTTCGTCGCAAACTGATTATGGTGATTAGGCCATACGCGACCTATACATATAGGCCTAAATATAATTAGCAATAATATTGGCTTCGAGTCAAGTGTGAAATTTTGACCAACATAAGGCAAGGGTCTATATGGACTGAATAATTTTAAAAAACACTTCAGATATGGGACTAAATGGGTGTAAATAAATATCTCATCTATCCATATTTGTAACTTAAGGTAGCTGGTGTTATATGTTATGTCTGATTTTATTGTGTTTGCACCAAAATCTTAGCGACAGATTTTATTGTGTTTGCACCAAAATCTTAGCGACACCAAACAGCGATGGAGAATTCCACTTTTTCATATATATAGTAGCGTGCTCTGGCCCTACACCAGACATACATGTATATGGTGTCAGGGCTAGAGGAAACTCGGGCTAGGTTGAGGTTTTGACAAAGCCCTAGACAGGCTCTGAATCCCTCCCACCCACACCAGGGGTTGAAGTATAAGCGTTAACCCTATCAACACAGTTAAATAGATGACCTGACATGACTGCCCCATACAGCAGGTTATGTCAACAAAGGTTAGAACGCCATGACCTACATTCCACAGGTATAATGAGTTGGACAAACATAGAACCAGTCTCAACTTTGACCTTCCCTGACTACCGTCCAGGGCCTACACCGCATCACTTAAATTAACGTGTTAGCTCAACCTTTAAGGCTTTATCGCTGAGATCTGACATCATCACCACAAGCCATGTCATGAAGCAAACACCCGACATCAACAGTACAAACAGTACTGTGCTATTTTTAGGCATTGTTTACATAATAAACTTGAAATCGTTGACAGTGGGATTTGGTTTGACCAAAGTTGGTTGTTAGTGACATGTTGTTAGCGTTGTAATAACTGATTCATACTCACAGCAAACCGAGGGTGTGCATCAAAGCGTCTAAGTAAGATCGAAATACTGTCGCCAAGAACCTACAGGGCATGTTCATAGGACACACGACATCACAGCATATCGTGTCCTCTTTTCTCAACCACGCAAGATAATGCGGACTTCTTTCCTATTCATTACGTAGAGACCAAAGGAGTTCCGACTGAGTCAGTATAGCCTCATAAACCATACATAAACATCTTACTAATAATATAACCGTTGCATCAAAGGCGTTTACTAAATGAGTTAATTATATTTCACTGGGTGTCGCGATCGATGCTCAACAGGGACAAAACTTTTTTTCTGGTTAAACATTTTTTTTAATATATATGTATATATATTATTTCAATATTCTTTACTCATGTAATTTTGTTTTGCATTATTTCTATGAAAATAGCTACTCGGTAGCAATAATTCAACTTAATAGCTAGCAGAGACATGATATATAGTTAATAATATAGTGTTTCTATATATGTCTCTGCTACTAGGCGTGTTGTTGATTTATTAATTATTTGCCAGAATAGGAGTCCCCATAAAGCATAATATATATAGTTGTGAATTGGAACAAAGTCGCTGTTATCAGAAGGTGCCTATGTATGTTGCTCTAATGGATCACAACTAAACCAAGGATTTACATTACCACATTGTGTGTGTAATTATACTTAAATTAAAAAAAAAAAGTTCAACATCACATATATTTGTTCAACCAGAGACTTATATACTAAATTAATATAGGTCTCTGGTTCAACAGTTTCTTACCCGCACCTTTTTTCTCATGAATAGTGACTTGCAGTACCAAATTCAAATTCCATAGTAGAGTATATAACTCGCAATTTATATTAGCGTATTTATATAAATCACTAGGGATAACACCAAAACTATACAGGAAGCAATGGTTACTGATTTACTGACTTCAAATAAGTTTTGTTGCATTTCACTATAATGTTTCATCTTTTTTGCTCACCGTATCTCCCGTCTCATCTTCACTCATCAAAAGAAAACCAACAGGAAAATACTTTGGAAGCCATCTCCAATATTTGGACACGAGCGCGGCTGTGCATTCTTAATCAATTATCCTTACTGTGGTAGAAGTAGGATAATAATGTAACACAATTGAGGCTGAAATTTATTTCGGCATAGTCTGTTTCAATATGAAATACCAACTCAGGTTAAAAAATACGGTCAGCTCAGGTATATGAATCAGATATAGTTTTCTAAATTCAAAGCACTATCATATAGAATATTTTACTAGTAGTAATAAAATGAAAATATTATATAAATAAATATATATAACTTATGATAAATAAAAAATCTAATTTTCTGAAAAACGTAAAAAGTTAATCAATATGAAAAAAAAATATGAAGTCTAACTAATATTGCTGTACAGTGAAAAAGTATGAATTTAAGATTCCGTAAATGTTGATAATCAGATATATATTTATTCCGTAAATGTTGATACCATAAATGAAAAATGATATCAGGCTGATTTTGCTTAAATAATATAAAAGGAGGTAAATTAAACAATCGCATTAAAGTATTTTCTGAATATTTACACTGAATCTGAAAACAAGCACAATTTAAATCAATACGACACAAAATTTGACAAAATGTTAAAGTTTGATCAAACCATTTAGAGAAAATATGATTCAAAAGTATCCAACGATACAATTGTTTTACAATTCAAGATTCAGTAAGTACATACATTGTATGTAATTCAAATATCAAAGCAAATATGATGATTTTCCAAAGTGTGCTTCAGTTTCATACACTATTTCTTAAACAGTTTGGCTATCATTGATACGTTATACAATACAATAATATTTTATTAGCAGTTAATTATTTTCTGATCACCGAACAGGTGAGTTGATTTACCTGTGTTCTGATTTACCTGTGTTCTTACACTAAGGATATTTCTGTAACAGACTATAACTCCCTATCAACACACCTTAATCCCTATGTACACACCCCACCCTAACCAGAGTTGGTGTTCGGGGAAGACCCCCTTGTCGCATATCTTGTGTCTGAGCGAATAATAAAATATTGAAATCTTGAAAACCTTGGTTTTGATCGGTCATCAACTAAGCGATAATCGCATGGCCGATGATGACAGTCGGTTGGAAGATCGAGGTAACATACATGTAGGTGCAACATTGTATTACATTACCGGTACATTAATTAATTAATTGATTCATTATTTTTATTTCAATATAAAAAATTGCGACCAAGGGTTTAATTACGGAAGTGTAAAAAAAAAGGTTTAGCATGTACATGTATACGGTATGACAGTAGCATAATAATCATCGAAAACATACGGCCTCAAGGCGAGACCTAAAAGCAGGCAGGTAATACATGCTTTGATAAAACGCAGATTTCGTCCCCTTCTTTTAAAACAACCATTGTTTCACTGCAGCTCTCAGAGAATTTCATAGTATTAACACAAATTCCGTTAAATGTGAAGATAATATCACATGCAATATAAGTCTAATATTTCAGAAAATTAAAATTAAAATTGCTGTTTACACCAAATCCACATTGATCATATAATAATCATTTATAGTGATTCTAAGGTACCTTCAATACCCCAAATATCTTTGCCGGGGTATTCACCATCATTAGCTCCCATTGGTACAACAGGAGCCTGTGTCATTATCGAAATTATATCTGTAGAACCATTTAGATTGAAATTTGGACTTTACTGTCAGTAAACCATTCTTTTCATACTTAATGATTATCATTTTCATTGATAACCTCAATAAAGCTGATGACTTCATTTGTGAGAAATCGCCATGGCAGGTAGAATCACAAAAACTGTGAATATTATCGAAAGTACTTACATATGAATCAGCGAATCAATGGTCTATTCGAGTCGTCACCGGTATACACACCCACATTGTTAACTGCACACGTAGTGGGTATGTGACGTGTTCAGTGACGTCAACAACGTCACAAGAAACCTTCTGCAGAATTCATGTGTTATAAATATTGTATGAGGCCGTTTTAAAAATAACTTAAGGGAGTTAATTGATTTTGAATTTTCCATAGGAAAGCATTAAGTTAAGAAATATCACACAATCGCTTTGTAAAATCTTCTTCAATGTAGGTTTTGAATTGATATGTCTACTGCTTTTAATATAAGGTCGTACCCACATCCCGTTTCAACATTTACATTTACATGTTTTTATACGCTCTTCTTATCATATCACATTATGGTGGTCCGACCGTCTGTGAATGATTATCAGTCTATCAGACCTAAGAAAATGCAGTGGAACCACGACCCTGCAGTCATTAAACTTTAAATGTACCCCCTCCCCCCACCCACCCACCCCTCTCTCTCTCTCTGTCTCTGTCTCTGTCTCTCTCTCTCTCTCTCTCTCTCTCTCTCTCTCTCTCTCTCTCTCTCTCTCTCTCTCTCTCTCTCTCTCTCATATGAAAATACTATCTTTAATATGTCAATTATTATCTTTTCGTTTCTTTATCACATTTTTGGATATTTGTATATGCCATCATGTGACTATGTTATTGTTTATTATTTTGTTATTATAATGGGAGAAGTCGTTTATAAGATCGTAAATCTTGCTGACTAATCCTTTTGTCACTTTTGTACGTCAATAAAATATGTTTAAACTAAGGAGATGCAATTTGATCAAACTTTCTCTAGGTGTTTATGTACCGTAATTTAACTATCTAAGACGCGTTCGCATTTTGGACATCGGATTCCTACGTCAGGAACACAGCTTTCACTAAAGATAGAATTTTACTGGTTTGGTTTGGTTTGGTTTATTTTGTTTAACGTCCTATTAACAGCTAAGGTCATTTAAGGACGGCCTCCCGTGCGTGCGAAATGCATGCGTGTGGTGAGTGCGTATGTGTGCTTTGGGAGGCTGGGTATGTTTGTGTTAAGTCTCCTTGTGATAGGCCGGACCTTTTGCCGATTTATAATACTACCTCACTGAAGCATACTGACGAAGACACCCAACAGCACACCCCATCCGGTCACATTATGCTGAGAACGGGCGAACCAGTCGTCCCACACCAAATATGCTGAGCGCTAAGCAGCAGTAGCAACTACCATTTTTAAAGACTCTGGTATGTCTCGGCTAGGGGACAGAACCCAAAGCCTTCATCACAGGGGCGAACGCTCAACTAAAGGCCAAAAATGAGGCATTGTCAAGGGAGACATTAGGAAGAAGAAAGTTGTTCAGAGAGAAGAGAACAGATTAGATCCCAACTTTAGTCGCCTCCTACGATCATGCAATGGGGGCAGCAGGTACAATTCTTACACCCTACCTGCATTTTACTGGTCTCTGCTTCATAGCCTAGCCTACATATTTTACAAATCTAGATACATGTGTACAAAGCATGACAATTTTCATCAGAATTAAACAAGAATAGAGTACATCGCCAGTTTTATGGTCAAGATAACGAAGGCCTAATTGCGATTCTCTTGATTAGTAAATGTTTTGTTACAATAATTTAGATATGAAACAAAGTTGTTCGGGGTTGGACTAGAAGCCATGTGCTGAAAATACCACGAGGTCAAAGATCAAGGTAGCACAGATCAAAATGTTTGGTATTCATTTAATGGAATGATGCGGGAAACTGTATCGTATCAAACAAGTACCATGTTTCTGAATTGGTGATTGTCAAAGTCACAAAGTAGAATTGTGTAGGTCATGAGCAAATGAACCATTGGAAAACAACAGAACACCAACAATACCTTTGTTATATTATTGACGTTTTGTTATATAATATAATGTTTGTTGCAAAACCAGGCACGTCCTTAAATGACCCTTACTGTTAATAAGACGCTAAACAAAATAAACCAAATAAAAAGTTGTTATATAATCTTAATAGATGTGAGCCTAGTACTGACCCTTGCTGAACCTATGCTGCCCAAGGGTTTCCCTTGGGTAATATGTATAATTTAAGAAACAAGTATTTACGCTCAATTTTTGCCCCCCATGAAAATATTTAATAAATTTTATCTAATCTTTCATTTACTAACTTATACAGCGAGTTACTTTACGAATTTGGTATTCACGCAAAGCTCATGACGTTGACAATCCAGGGAAAATACAGAAACACATTTTTGGGGGAACAAAATTTGAGCGCAAAAAACGCGGAAACAAATGTTTAAATAAAAATAAATAAACACATTAGTTTACCAGTGATAACATGGGAAATGACATCTGTCATCTTTTTCCTGCCCTCCAATATATCAACAGTTACTCACTACATTTGAGCTAACTCAAGACATATATACGATTTTTACGACGACCAGAAAATTTACGACAGAAAGTTTACATGTTGTCCCCATGAAATACATTCTTGAAAACCATAATCAAAGCATGACAGTATGACTTCAATGACCATATATTTTCATCGTTTTATTAATACTTTACACATTTATCCCGATCTAGCACAGAGCATTGCGCATGCGTAGACAGAGAGTTCAAACATAATTAGCCGATAATGACGAAACCTAAACTATGACAGTTTCGATGCAGATTGCTCAGATACAGGAATCCGGAACTCTGGAGAGATTTCTAGTTCAACAACGGAGTCATCATGGTCCTCATCACTTATGTTACCGGTCTTTTCCTGGTCAGTGACCAAGTTAGAATGCTCAGAAAGTAGTCCCTCCCGCTCGCGCTGTTCCTCAGAAGACATGCTGACTGTCCGGACAGTTCCGGACAGGCTGCCCAAAATGTTGGGATGTGGCCTGTGTGTAAGTGAAGAGTGTGACCGATCAAAGGAGTCAATGAATTTTGTGATGTAAGAGGAACATCCTCGAGGGTCATGTTTACTCTGCTCATCTGGAGGATTCCAAAACTCAATCTGTGTCTTTGATAGAGGTTTGCTCTTGTTTAACCGTATTTCTTCCATCAGCCAATTTGTTAGTTCATCATCGAAGTAAGTCTGAAATAATCTTAAATATTTGTCTTTAGAGCGCACAAGTTTCATTTTGGCCACAGTGTTTGGATGGAGAAAGACTTTGATGGCTTTCCAGACACCTTGGAATACCGGGTTATGGTTGAGACAGATAACAAGTCCGAGGCGTTCCGGGTAATGGTTGGACATCACTTGAGTTACCCCGTAACCCAACTTCGGGTTACACGCTGTCAGTGTCATACCTATATTTATAAAGAGACAAGTATTAATCATGTAATAAAGCTGACGTAAAACCACTCAAAAATAATGCATTGAAACACACGCGCAAGAATTATTAATTTTCATAGAATTTGAAAGTACAACGTGTATCTTAATTTTAGTTTGTCTCTGAAAACGCCATGATATATGTACTGAAAGGGGAAAAAAAACAAAAAAATAACGTAATTACAAATTGCCTGGTTTACGTGAAATAAGAATATGTTATATAACTTAATAATGGTGTAATTGAAAGATAAGAGAACCACTCTCGTCTGAGAAAATTCATCCGTGTACGTTTGGTAACCTCGTTATACTATTATTAAATTATTACATTCTATAACATCTTTTTTATTTCCCATAGTAAACAAGACAATTTCGAATTGCATCTCTGTTTCCTTTCAGTATTAAGACAAGTCGTAGGCTTTAGAAATAGGCAAAACAGTGACATATAGAAAATGTTCAGTTATAATATCCTTACGTTTAGGGACGTTTGTGTTAATAGATACAGCTTACACTTCAACGCGTGGTCGTGTATGACGTGACTTCCTGCATGTGTATTTAAAAACACATTGAAGGCACTATCTTAATCCATTTCAGCGGTTACCCATACATTTACCAAGAATGCAAATGTTTAAAAAGGGGTTGATTCCTGACAATTCGCTATCGAATGGTTGATTACCAAATTACCCTAACTTACATACATGTATATAGATATAAAATGTATCATTCGGCCACCTAGTAATAACAGAGAGAGTAGTTTGACAGAAACCTTGAGCAGCCCAAGACTCAGATTTGTCCTGATTTAAGCTAAGTACAATGTGCCCCCAACATTAAATCTACAACGCTGTGACAGCCTGACAGCTGTTTGTTTGTTTATGTTATTTTATTTCCTGTGATTGTATGCAAACACTAACCCACACAGATTGTTTGTACACGTTTTATTTTGATTTCTCAGTCACGTAAAGGTATTGATTTTATTTGGCGTTGGGTCTGTGTTCTCCACCGCATCAACGAATACACAATATATTCAGTGGTGCGCACCTAGCGGTGCATATATAAATGTTTTCTGACTACCATCTAGGCCCGCTATTCTTTTGACAGAACACACGTTATACTCCTCACAACACAATACTTACCCAATATACTCATCTTCTTACCAAAGTAGCTGAAACAAATCGGATCTGAATTCAAACCTAAAATCTCCAAACACCAACCCTGATCGGCGCAGCATTCCCCCATGTGATCAATATGCTTGATTAACTACTGCCCGGCCACTGGAATAATTTCTTAAAACATCTGAATTAGGTGATAGTTTCTCGGTTTATGACAACCTTATGATGAATTGCGATCTTTGGGGAACCTTTGTTTATATACACAATTCATCGGTATGATTCTTAAGAGGTGACTAAATTCGAGATCTTCGTTACTTCTTAACGGTTTGTTTGCCTAATGGCTTCCTTGGAACTAATTTTCTTCCTAACCTTTGAGGTGAACGTTCGCTTAGATGAGAAAAGGTTCTGTTCCCAAGATCGTGGGATTCCAAAGCCACGAAAATAATAGTTTGTTCTTTAGGTTTGAAGCTCAGCACCGACAGAGGTGTACTGGGGAAACTCTCCCGTGTCAGAATATCGGATCGAGAGAAATGTTGCACCAATGTGTCTTCGGCATGGCATTTCAGTGGAACGATAATACAAAATGCTGCATACCCCTATACTGGCTATGAAACAATGCTAAAAGTTAGCCCAACCCTATCTTCATGATCTTCTATGAGCATGTAACCCCAAGTAAATCACCTGAACAGTCGATGATCCACACCCATGTACTGGTACCAATCCCCATGGTCCGTTTTGCGTTCTCTATGAGGTAGGTACAGTGAGTGACCGAGTCCTCCACGGTATTCTTGTGTGTGGACGCCTGAGCAAAGCTGGAGTAGATCACGGGCCGGCCGCTCTCGTCAAATCCCACTTGTCTCTGTATTTACAGATACCATAGTTCAATGTAAACCAAAACCCAACTTCCACATACTGCGATAAATATAGATATTGGGCTGGGATTTTCTTCCCAATCCTGTCATTGGAAGGGAAAGTTTCTGTATAACCACGGCCCAGTGTTTTATTCACCAAAGCTGGCGAACTACTTTCGAGTGACCTGGATATTTGTCTTCGTCAGTCACGTTTCAACATAAACAAAGCCGAGTAATGCATTTGTCGAATTTCTTATATTTCAATACATACGCAATTGTTAAACTACCGGAAACAAGTTTTGCGTTTACAATGTTTTCTGTAATAGAAGTGTAAAATTATGCTGGAACTATGCACTTAATAGATAATGAAGGAGTTACTAAATCTTCCATGTTAGAAAAAGTCCACACGTCGTATCTAGGCTTCATATACACGAGAAAAGCCTTTGTGACGTTTTGATGTGAAAAAAACTTATAAATAGTTTCCGGAAAAAATACAGTATTAACATTGTACAAAATAGGATTTTTCGTTGTTATAGTTGACTTTTATTTGTATTATTATATCAATGGTCGTTTCACCTCGGAACGATCAGTGAAGATAATGGCGAACTAGTATAACTTATATAGCAAAACCAAATTATTATCTAATTGTTTTGTAGAATGATGATGAACGGCAGGAATCATTCCTGAGATGGCGGTTAATCCGGATGATACTATTGTGAATACTGGTTCTTAACACAGAAAGTCTGCATGTAGTTAAAACGGCCAAAATACCTTATAGAACAAATTCAAATGTGACATATCAACATATATTTGAATACTTGACGGTGGCGAAAGTTCTCAACGTTATAGCTTTGGAGAACTGAACCAGATAATCAGAAACACAAGTATTCCGGGGACGTGTTCATAGCAATGCTTCTATCACCTTGGAGTGATTGGCATTACTTCAGATTTCCTCATGACGGTTTTATAAATAGTCTCTGGTCGTTAATCTGTTCATTACTTGTATGATCTAACCAACATGCCAAGCTCGCCGACTCCATAGCTATACAGATAGTAGTTACAGGTCAGCAATAAGGCCTTAACGTTGAACTCTACATTCAATCGCATCTAGAATACAGCGGAAATAATAAATAAGCTTCATGCTCCAAATTACGCCTTTGAGGTTGTTAACAAGGTTGCTCCGAAGACCAATAGGAAAACAGCGGAAGCCTAGTCTAGACCTCGACATCAGTGTATAATTAAGGCGATATACATTATGCAGTAATGTCGTCGAATTAGAAGAGTTAGTGGAGAGACTAAAGTGGCGTCATTGCTCATATAAGACTGTTCATCTGTTGAGTATGACTGGTGAATCGGACGCTTGGGACACTATTGGCAGATCAAGCTCTATTTTCAACAATTTACCTAAACATAAGGGTATGCATAATCTTAAAATGTTCCGTAGGGATACATTACAAAATTTTACCTTAGATGGTTTTTTTAATGCAATAATGTTTTCCTTTGGAAAATGTTAGGTAAATTCATCTTTGTAAGTTAAAGAATGTTGATGAACCCCTGGCCAGATGTAAACTAGAAATAATGTTAGCTGCCTGATGAAATATTTACCATTGAATGGTGCCCAGGCCGTTCATGACACCAGTGACAGTCCATATGAAGTGGTTTGGTACTTCTTCTGTGTTCAACTGTGGATTTCAATAGCATTTCTGCATCATCCACATTCCACTCACGAGCTTTTAGAAACCGCACTAATCTGAAAACGCATAGAGGGTAGAAGGAATACAAATACACTGGTAAAATGACTTCATGTCAAATTCAGGTCAATTTCAGAACAATTTAATGTCAAATTAAGGTCACTTTCAGGCAAATTTCTTGACATAAACTTGACATGAATGTTTTTCCAATGTGAAAGTAAGAAAGAATTCAGGTTAAATTCATGTCAATATCTTTTGCCTGTGTATTATTCAAGAGTATGTAAGGCATTGAGGATGACATAAATATTATGCTAAAATGAAGGTTGAGACTAAAATGAAATTCGCGTTAATAACAAAATTTGATGTGCTTTTCGTACACATTCAAAACTGACACAGGAAGAATTGTGTACGCTTGTTCAAACTTTTAGGGGTGAAGCCCTACCTATTCCATGTGCCCGATTTTAAGGACAAGCATATCACATTTTAACACAAAACTCAAATTATGGTTCAGATACTGCCAGCCTTGTATTTGATAACACTATCTTAAGTACGGAACGTATCTTTTATTCAGCTTTGAACTTGTTCTAATGTATACCAAAGGTAAACATAATTATATAATATGTGTACAAAGTAAATAGAATATACCTACGTCTGATCATTGTTGAAAAAGTCCTCCTCGTCCTCTAAGGGTGGAACTTCTGACATACGTAGTCGAAGCTCAGCTACCTTCTCCATAATGGGTACACCTTGTACAAGCACCCGGATGTACGGCGGGAGGGTACGTGTTAGTCTAACAGTTCCACTATAACAAACTCCGCATGTCGGTAACTCGATTGCTGATCTGAAAAATCGAAAGTTACATGCTACATAGGCAAACTCCAGACAGTACATGTATGTACATACACGAGACCTTTCCCGTAACACGTGTAAACATATGTCAGCGGCTGCTTGTTATAGATCCCCTTTGGGATGCTTACATGTCATAAAGCTATTGTTGTAAGGCTATGAATGCATCGACCAGACTATTGTTTCAGGTTCCGGGAAAAAAATCTTTTCCCATTTGCAGACAGAATAAAACTACATGAAAACGTCATGTTGTCACGTGATCAAATTGCGTACGACAGTTTGCATAGGAAACAACCGTATGCATTGCATATAGAGCTCAGGGACACCCACAAAATGCCAACCCTACAGTTTGTATATGATAAACCAATAAAACAAAAAATATACGGAAAGTGACTTTGGGAATAAATCTCCGTGAGCATAACATGTTTACCTTCACCCCTTTCCCATATCTATGGCTTTCATCCTATACCTAATCATTGTCAAAATTCATGTCTATATCTTGATGACCTTGTAAATACATCAAAATATATACAAAATGATGAGAACATGATTGTAGAAACATAAACGAACCAACAAAGCTGAAAGTGACTGAATAACTTCCCCTTGCATCCTTAGATAAAATCAATGAACTGCGCGTCACTTTCTGCACGTGTGTACAGTATTGCATATCGACTTTTCCCACTTTCAGTAGCGACTTGGTAATGATAAAACTTTCCATATACATCCAGGTGCGAACATTATAATGCGATAGAAAGAGCTTTTAAGATTGAAAGGAGTGCACCTTTACACACATTTGACACTATAGTCCCCAAAACAAAACAAAAAGAAAATACCGACATATTAACAAGACCATAATTCTAACTCGAAATCGATAAAACAGAGGCAAACTATCGTCAACATATTTCCAAACTTACCTGCAAATGGCCTATAACGCTTAACTGGATTTCAGAAGCTACTTCCGGTAAATTTTCGAAATTTGCTACGACAAAATACTAATGTGGCTTTAACACTTAACCTTAGTGCACCCATTCACATGATTGTGTAGTATGCCGAATTATCTGGTAGAACTATGATGGCTGATCGCAACCAGTCACTTCCGGTTGTTTTTATGTTCCAAAGTCACGTTACTATATGGTGTACATATACTATGGTCTGTAGATAGCGAAGTTCACGCAAAAGTGAATTAAACAAAATTGGTCACGATAACGTTTTTGGACCTTCATAAGACGTTGTCAAAAATCGATGGCTAAAAATATTTTGGTGATTTTAATCATTCCGAAACATTTTCTCGTGTTCGGTAATTATTCAGATATATAGCTGATTTCATTAATTATTGATGTATTGTACATTCATCAGATCAATAATTTCTATTTTACACTTAAGCATTTAGTACATTCCAATTATTTTGCAGGAAATCAACTCTATGGAACTAAGGTTTGTTTTCTAGTTCCAAAGAACACAATTATACACGTCTTTCGAAAATTCTTAAGATCTCCTTATTTATCATTTGATTGGTAAGTTATTAAATGTTGTAAATACTTGATCAGGCAAATAAAGGGTTGTTGTACTATTTATTTGATCAAACATACATATATTAGTATCATAAGACTATATTGTGTATTGATATTGAGTAAATCTAGGTTTGTATTTGGACGCCGTAATAGGTGTCATGTGTTGCTTCAGTGTACTAACACTACTGACTGATTTTAGCTTTGTATATCAAAATAATGTATAGAGCTTTGCATCCTCATAAGAGCTTTGGACATACTCAAATATTCAAATGTAAATTTATAATTCGTCAATGAAAGATATGAACATCAATATTTATAGACGCCCCATTCCTATTGTAAGATTAACACACTATCAATTGACCTACATGCGAACTATCCTGAGGGTTTCGATAACATTAACGTATATTACCGTGGGCCAATAGACAATATCAACAAATAAAAAAAACTCCATTTGTACAGAATGATCTATATCTAATACCCAAGGCGTTGTTTACACAACAACCAATTTTAGATTATCTGGATCAGTTACAGCACACAATGAAACTATGCTTACTTAAGGGATCATTATTTTCCTATAGCCACCTTACACGGGATGTAAATGGATATCAAATGTAGACCGGAAGTCCAGTTAATTGGATTTATCATACATACCGATACCATCCTAAGTATTACTACAAGAGGAACATGGTGTACTGATTTGTGTGGTGATATATAATTACATACAACATAGTGATATCTAATCAAAAATACTTCAGTGGGCTTTATATAACAATATTACACAAGATACAGGACATATATATCATATTTACCCTAGAAAATAGGTGATAAGTACAGGACGTCTGCGTGACAGAATATAATCATGGATACATCGCACGAATTGAAGTAAATAACAGATGACCATCAGTGTTGATATCTAACAATTCACATGACGTGTCATAAATTTGAGCCAACGTTCCACAGTCTCGGTCCAGACTTTAGTTTGTTTGTTCATTTTTGAAACAGTTGGTGCAGGAACAACTTTTTGTTTACATGTTCCAAGACAATCAATAGATACCATGAGAATATTACAGTTCTTGGATGGTTGTCCCCCGATATTCTGATTTCTTGTTATTCAATCTGCAGATATTGACACTTTAAGACAGCCTTTGTTCGTAAGACAACAGTTGCAAAGCATACAACCTGTCATGTATCCTAGCTGAAACTTTCAAGGAGGACAATTCTTTAACAATTGTCGCCTTTCTGACCTGATAATAGACTCGATATGTGTGAAATTCACATACTACAAGAAAACTAAGGGGCCTTTCAGATGTACTGAAATATTACAGACTATTGTTATATTAAGCAACGTTACTTCCTGAAACGTTGTTGCTTTGGGGATAGTTTTAGCTACACCGACACTGAAGTGGTTCTTGACAAGCTGTTAGGCACACAAACTGCTGTTACTATAATTCATAACGAATGGCTATAGAATATTGATATATTTTCTTCTTTTCAAACCACATTCATTTTCCTTGATACCGTTTCAATTTTATACCTGTAGTTGAACGTTCGCCTAATTAAGGATATGCTTTTCCACAAGCTGTGACATATCAAAGTAATTAATATTGTATTTTAGGATCCCTGGTTGACTCTATGCACTTGGAGGTTTTTACAAGAAAGTGCATCTTTCCCTTTCCGGTATCGATATAAAGGGCTAGGGCAGATGTCTTACAAATGTCATGCGAAGTGATTTTCCCCCATAAATTAGAATAACTTCTAAGTTGGCACCGTTCAAGTAGCAACTGTCCTTGTTGACGACATACTGTGCTGATGTTTAACTATGGAGGACAACCAACCAATAGGAATTTTCCTTTACCCAGACATTTATCATGCAATAATACTGATAATGAAACCAAACATTTTGATGGAACACTGGGATACCATTTCGTCATCTGTTTGGGAAAGCGACTAATATGCAATAAAGAAGCGGAAAATTAACATTAGGGGGATATAAATTATCCTAGTTACCACACAGCTTATATATATACATGTAGTATTAGATTTTCTCTGGTGGTTCATGATCAGTTGTGACGATAGAGGTAAGCGGCTGATAATGAGGAATCTGTAGTTTCCTTGAATTAATTTGTTCAGTGTGTATCAATCAACATTGGTTAGCCAATCTTTTGCTGTTTCATGACATCACATCATCAATATACTTGATGGTAAAACTGCACGATTTTCGTTATCTGTTCCGATAAGGTTTTCAATATAAAAAACATCACATTTGTAAGTGATTTTATTAATGTTAATTACCTCTCTATGATCAATTAACATCAAATGTTAATGAAAAGCAATAGACAGAAGTAAATATATCATAATAAATGCATAAAATTAAACGTATGCTTATTCAATACATATTTTGAAATGCCAGCCATTGTTTAATTAGAAATCTATATATATTATTTATCAATAAAACAATAATGGATGCTATGTTTAAGGGTATCTCTCCTTTACAGGGTTAAACTACATTGTATGCTTCCTTAATAAATTTACATTACATCAAAATCCGCTTCATATTATCAATTTGTGTATATCTATGTAGTAAATAAAAAAAGTTTCCTGATTTTTTTAGACAATGTAGTGTTGAACACGTCATCAAAATGCATGTATAAGTAAGGTATCATATCACTATATGTTGTTAATTGATCTATACGTATATACTGGTAGTTTTCAAATATTTCCTGAATTATTAGAACTAAAGTGTAATATCTATCGACATTTTAGTGTTGATCTCGATCGTCATGAAAATGTATATCAGTAAGGTAACATAACTCAGTAATTGTAACAAATTGTGTAAATTTGCATTTCATTATGTAGATTTGTATAATACTGCAGTGAGCGTCAAATTTATGTCGGTGAAGCAGTTGCAAATTACATTACTGAATCAAGATAATATGACTCACGTACACGTATATCAATAAAATACGTCTGTCCGTACTGTCATTATTACTTCACTGATAAAAAAACAAACATGACGAAATATATATAAATACATGCATCTTTAGTGATAATGTTTATCGAGGTAAAGGTCACTAGTTATATACGTAGTTTATATTTCATGTTGCTATTAGGAAATAATGTCGTTATGGCAACCGGTCATTAAGTAAAATTTTCTCTCGTCTGAACTTTTAATCTGCTTACTTTAGAAGGTCAACGGAAACATGGACAATCTGGGAGGGTCATTCTAGCTCCCCATGACAGCAATAAAAAAACTTTCCATATTTATAACATGACCGTGATTAAATATGACCGTGATGAGATTTATAAAGTCAACATAGCCACAAATACGATCTTAAATTGTATTTTGAGATAAGTGAGGGTGTTACTGTATGAACAGCTGTCTTTTCGATGACCGAGTTTCGATTAAAAACTTCTAAAGTAAAACATATTGTAAAAACAAGATGAAAAGGGGAACTTCCCTGTTATTTATCATGGCGCCTTATAAAACGTAAATAAAGAATGTAAATATTACTACTTGTCCTTAATTGATGTCCTGTTGTACTTGTTCTATATTTCCTCCATTTTATCACAGATATTCGTGTCTGTAGGTAAATATCTATACTCACCAGCCCGTGGTACCCAGTTGTCCCGTGGACAGTCTGTTTGTGTGTCCTTCAGTACTATCAGCCTTGGGAGCCGGCCAGTCAATACCAGCTGTCACAGGTAATTATATCGTCCTGTATATTCTACTGAATCAAATAACTACAGGATATACACATCATACATACGTGGTTAGCTATCACCAAATCAGTATACTCATGTACCTATGTTTTGTATGTGTTTGGATATGTTTACAAACATTTGTTTACTCTTAAAACCTGATTTCTGCATTTATTGGGTAATTACATGCTTAACTGAATAGCTATTCATATATAGGGCCCGATAGGATACACATAAGACGAAACGTTATGCATAGAAAATATGTAGGTGTATTTTATTTTACTTCAATATGTATTCATCTCATGAAACGCTTCGTAGATAGCATTTACGCTAAGTTCATATGTTTTACATATCATTTCGTATCTATTGCATACAAAACATGTCGAATATATCGCAAACGTGCATCATTGTGTATCATGATGGCGCCATGATTATATGACGTCACAGTTTCGCGATTGTGTCGTAGTGAATAAATATAAAAATATACCAGACATAGATGTATTTTTGCATGATTATAAGTAACTGGTATGTGATTTGAGATTGCGACTTTACCCGGATTTGACCTAGATTTATATGAAGCAGAAGCTTACTCTTTCGGAACAAATGGTCTTGTATTTTTCAGGAGTCTCCATACATATTTGTATTTTTGCTTATATTTGGTCCTCGTTTAATTGATTTTGAGTTTTAGTTATGGCGGCATTTTTTGTTGTTTTTGGATTGCACTCTAATTGACCTCGTTTTATGTAATGATTAATACGGCAAAAAAATCAAGGGATAACGCTAGAAATGGCATCCATTAACTATTATTACCCGCGTTTCTTATATTATGAAACAAGGATATCATTTCTTCTTAGATTTGGTATATTGAAGTTCATTTAAAACAATAACAATGAAATAACATAAAATACATCTGTAAATAAATAAATAAATGAAACATCTTGAAGTTCCACAAATCAAACAATGCTAACTTTTCACAGGGGTCTTAGAGACCTATCACCGATTCATTGCTTTGTGCCATAATGGTTGGTTACCTTGGTTATACATTTAACGCAAATCAACAAATGAACTAAGAAAGCAAATTGTCACAAAACATATGAAAATAGTCATTTATTTTAACGAAATAGGGAATTTGAACCATACACTCAATACGAAAAGATTCCGTGTAGCGCCGACAACAATAATCAATTAAGCATTTTGTAAAAATGTAAATTGTTTTGTGGTCAAATGACATTTTGCATGTCTTCCATATTCAGTCAATTCAATATTATTGATACAGACATCTTCATCAATTATTCTAACCCTTCCCAAAGATCAAAAGTTTTCATTTTTGCTTTGTTACGTGTCACCTCAATGAACGAAAAGTGGACATAACAGACCACCTTGTTACACTCCAAACCTAAATGTACAGACGTGCCTTTCCTAACATATACATGTAATCACATAAACCGACATGTGTAAGCCACGTCCTCAAATGACAATTACAGTTAATTATAATAAGGACGTTTGATACGATTTGTTACATAAGCGATAATGAATAAACAAATCTTATATCTTTAAAATTATACCCCATATACGGAAGTTTTATTGTCTTTTGATATAATTTCAAGTCTATAAATTCGATGTCCATGAATTGAAATATTATAATGAAGTTCCTATTTATAATATTGGGTATGACTCTAAACACCGAATACAGTACCGTTCTCACTTTACTCATCTTTCATCACAAACTGTAATATCCTTGGGCCTCGCGTATTTGTTCACATCATCCCACAGGGAAATCTTAACCATAAAGTTCGGATTCGCACTGATGGAAGTTAAGGTTGACTTCCCGGTTACTTTCCAGACCATAGGAAATCGTTAATGATCTTCTGGCGATAACACATACATGTATTCTATCTAAGCAGGAGTCTTCCTTTATCTGGCGTTTCCACGAGGGTGCGCTAGTGTCCTGGGTAAAAGTGAAAACAGTGTTTAGCATTCAGTTTCCAGTATATTGAAAACATTTCATTCCATAGTAACCATTATTCCATTGTTCGATAGACGTGAAAAAAATACTGGAGCACAACACAGTGTTCTCCGAAGCAAATTTGTCAAGCGGGCGACTGTCATACTTGACGGTACATATATCTTTATTCCTCATTCCTCAGAGTTCTGATCCCAAGCTCCAGAGAATCTCCTACTATGGCCAGAAGAGGAGGAACTACTTGAAGGTCATATCCGTGCCTGATGGCTACATTCTAGACACACTAGGAGCATTTTTCTGGAAGCGATGCTGATGCGTTGATTACAAGAGCCATCATGGATATTCTTGAGAAAAATGGCGATATCGTTGTTGATCGACGGTTTAGGGATGCTCTGACAGATTTCCAATCAAACTGTTTGACAACAAAGATGCCGTTTTATCTAATATCTGGGCAGACACAACATGACGACTTACAAGCTAATCTTGATAGATCCGTAACTATATTCAGATGGGTGGTGGAGTCATATCACGGACCATTTAAGTGTAGCAGGCGGGGAGGCCTGGCGAATGGGTGGTGCTTCCGTATAGTGGAATTTGACTTTGCGTTGTGTTTTTTTTGGTTGTATACTGTTTTCGCACCCATTCCTCGTTACTCCCTACTGCCATGTTCTTTTCCAATCCCGGCGGGACACGTTGGAACGTACAACCAGAAGATTGAAATAGATTTAATAATTTATTATAACAAAGGTAAAAGGTTCATAACAAAAGGTAAGGGGCTCTGGAGATGAACTAACATAGATAGAAAATATAAGTAAAATAATTCTTTCCTTGGGGAATTAACCCCTTAAAGCACTGAATGGACAACAAAATAACAATAACAAATAAAGTGTACTCAACAAACTAAACCCAAAAATCTACTTGAGTAGCCCTAAATAACAATAAAGATAACAGAATAAACTTAAATTATAGCAAAATGGGAAAAATAAGGAACATAACCCAAAGATATAATCAACAAAAACAAAGGAAGTAACTATCTTATTAAATCTGTCCAAAAATAGAGTAGTTATAAGTAACAATTTAACAGTGAGTATAATAAAACAATAACATAAATTCCTAAAAGAGACAAAACCCTAAAGAGATGATCAACAAACAAAGGGAAGTAACTCTTATTAAATCTGTATAAAAATAGAGTAACTATAAGTAATGACGTAATGGCGAATATAATGTAACAATAATATAAATTCCTAAACGTAACAATCCTTCTTCTATCTTTGGCCTATAAATTCCCTACCAAGTATAGTTCCAGTTGTATATTTGTGAGCATGACATCTCCCATTTTCCTTCATAAAGCTCCCAGCAAGTATCTGGACCATTACTAATGCCTATACGTGCCGTAAGAGTGCAGTAATAATATGACTACAATATATATATAATTTGAGATTAATACCATCTAAAGCTAAGTATAACAGCTGGGAAATATGAGGTAAAACCAATCGCACCCTCTACGTCTGGGGATAGCCTAAACCTACTTGCCACCCTCAGATCATTCCAACTAATGACAATACACGTAAGTCTGTACATCCCGCAGCACCACGTGACAAACAACGCGCTTGCTTCTTGGCGTCCAGACTTCGCTATTATCTAGCTGCCTTTATTATTAACTCGAGCAATGGACGGTATCATACCCATCCTTTACCGGTTAAGATATACACCAAAGTATTTTAAATCCTCACTGAACCAGCATTGTTACCCCTATATTCGCTGTAATATGCACGTGCCTAGGTTCTAACGTTACTCATGTACTTACTACGGACCGAGGTAATACAGCACTAATTCATAGTTGATAACTAACCCGTGTGTGACTGGGTCTAAATCTAAGTATTTATTTTTATTATTAAATTAACTTGGGAACTGTTTGAAGTTGAAGGTGGTATGGGGACATATGGCACCAGAGTGTCCCCGTTCCGGAGACTGCTGCCACTTACCAGGTTTAGTAGACTGGCTCACCAGTCCTGTCAGTCTGTCGGAAAACGCACGATGCCCGAAATTTATACCCCGCGCGCCATAGAGACGATGGCTGTCGCTGCTTGTTGCGACCTCGGTTCCTCCAATCACAGCCGACGTCTCATATCGTTGACAGTAGTGACCCGCAAAATGGCTGCCTATAGCGCTGTATTTGAACTACCAAGATGTAAACTGCCTCCGTACACTTAAAACGGTCCCCAAATCACCGTAAATTAATAGCGATACAAGTAAGTAAGTTTCACAGACATTAATCCTAACCCTGACAGGTCCTAGATTTGTACCTATTACATATAATTATCCGTAGCTGTACTTGACTAGGCTGGTTCCGTTACATAAGCAATGACTATTTTCAAAACACAACATGCCTTCAACTATTTCATTGATGCCAATCGAGGCGCTCGTTAGAATAGTAACAGCATGTATGTTAGAACATTAGAGCAAGACGCAAAGGATAAGGCACTGGCTGACAAAATGAAAGCGCGCCTTGGTGCTGACGACACCTAAGCTCAGCGTGTGGAAGATTAGCCTTATCTAACCAGAATGACCAAGTTAGTATTTGTCAAACTAAATGCGACTGCAGAAAATTGTGAGTATCCTGTCGCACATAGTAATTATCACTAGCAGCTGGCTACACCAGTGAGCCCCTCAGTGATGGTGTTGACAACGCGCTCTGGATCTGTCGGCACGCCGTACGGTGTCGGATCCACTCCAGGCAAAAGAACAGTAACAGTACAATGTTTGGATCCAGCATGACAGCTTCGGCACCATTAATCCCATAACGAATTATTATTGCAAGTGTCCTACTGAACAGAAAACCATCGGGGTATGTACCCATGTAGCCAGTATACAGCATTTGGAAACCAGTCGTGCCCTGCATCCAAAAGTAAAAAAGTTTTAGAAAACCTGAAGTAATGTATATATCGCTACCAACCGTCATCTTCCACGTATTAGGAATGTTCGACTTCGATAAGTAGAGCTACGAGGTTGACCAACACTGACATGGGTAACCAGATTTTAAGACGAGGAAGGACTATTGGAATCAGGTGGTTTGATGTGTAAATCAACATAATCTATTATGTATCAGAAAATGCATTCATTAGTTGTAAGAACATTTACTATTTATGGTTTTCAGGGAACGTGACAGCCATTTTGAAATCGGAAATTTCCCTTTTTGGGGGGGGGGGGGGGGGGGGGGGGGGGGGGGTAGTGTAGCTGCCAATCCCTGTGAACTGATATTTTTCCAGTTCACTTTACAATATTTCAATGCAAAAAGATTTCCACCTATGCTGTTTTTTAATTACATAGCGATTTTTCAATTGCTTTGCACAAAACAACTAATTACTATTTTGGGGCAATTGATTTTATAAAGTTTGAATATACAATGTATCTTTTAACACATTATTAAAAATTGACTGCAATACGAAGTTGTCTTTCTGACCCTCAGAACATTTCGCTTAATGTGAAAAAGCATGTTCTTACTCAAATTCTTGCTTTACATATATGATATATAACGTTATTATCAGCATGTTTATGTTTAGATTTTGTAAAAAAAAAAAAAAAAAAATGGGGAAAAGATGTAGTATTCCCCCAAACCATACATTTTATCATTTATTGCACAAACAGGGCGGTATGGTCTTGCGTATCCTCTTAGGCCATTTTGAAACCAGACCTACCTAAAAACTTTTACACTGTATCACCTTGTACGGCATTCATCAGTTTCTGTCTATCTATCCTGGACCTCTAGATGTAGATGAAGTGTTGTTGACAAGGAATCTCCAATTCCGTACCGAGCTTATCTAAATATATCTAATTGTTCCCTATCTGGCTAAACACCGATTACCGATTCGTGTATAAGCACAGAACAATGAAACCAGGCTAACTGTTCCACAACAGTACGTCATATCAAAGTCTTATTTAACAAATGTTGTATTTTATATTGGGAATGTATTGAGCCTGTCAGCACTGAAGAAATTTCTAGTAACGATACAACCCATCTGGGTCTTTTATCTTGGGCATTCATGAGTCTTATTGGTGTTTATTTCTATTTTTATTTTTTTCGCATTTAGACAAACATTTTCACTGCGGTAGGCTAAATTTAGTTTTCATACATTTCAGCTACTGTGACAACCTCAACAGCAATGAACGAGTATATGGATAATTCATCTACTACACTGATTACCTATTGTGCGTAAGACATAATCATTGACTCGAATCTGTCAAGTTTTATTGACACTTTCTGCGATTAGTCAGTCAGTATATAGTAGACGGTTATGACGACGGACACCATACCGTGAATGAATTATGCAATTACGGTACTCGTAAATACCAGGTAAAATATTTTGCTAGTAAATACAGTTCAACGGTATTCTGAACACTCATTTACTAAAATCCTTAAACAGGAATGTTTTACAATTGTAGCTTTTGATCTGTTTAATATAGAGAGCTGACGTTTTTGAACAGATTAGCATAAATTGCCGTCTACTTTCGTGGGGGCGTTACGCTCATGGCAATATAATTTCTAAGTTCTGTTGCTGGAGACAGATAAGACATACAGTTTAAGATAACTAGCTCAGCATGTCTTTGTTACGGTTATCAAACGATTATCATATTGACCACTGTCTGAGTAGTTATTCTTGACAAAGACAAATAGCCGTATTGATCACCAAGTTGAACAGCGATGTGTAGACATATTTAGGATTTGGAATACAAAATATGAATGACAGCCGTCATCCCATGTCCTACAACTTTATGCATTAATAATGTGATGGGGATACTTTAGAATGTTCATACATGTATTAACAAAACCTGCATATGGGGGCGAACTTTCAAATGAATTTTTTTCTCCTAAATACAGGCAGTAACTTTATCATGCATATGATTTGTTCTTAAAAACAGTAGAGGAGTACCGTTACTTCTCTTAGTTACGGTGTTTGTAGTACCTCTCAATGTTTCAGCTTACAGGAACACAGCACATGCCCGCGCTATATCTTAGTTAGTTTTTCCTTTGTCAACAGCTACATTTGTAATAGGAACACAACTCATGATTACGAGAGATGCAGAACTATGTCCTTGTTCGATATCATATTTTGCTTGTCCAATGCTCGTTGATATACCCGAGTTTACTAGTTTCATAGCTAGAGGTTTTATTCTGAAATCGAGACATTACATGTGCGCGGATTTCACTTAGATTTGGCAGATGTCGTCGAAGAAGTACAAATGATGTCCGTGTTGTAGTTTTGTTCTTCAACTGCTGTAGTTTGTGTTCCTTAAATTCACATTTATTTTTGCAAGTTGGTTAAATTTCTTTGATAGAAATGGTGTAGCCATGGAGTTTTCTCTTTTTTAATATTTTGTCTACATGAAAGTTCCCATACAATACCATTCTGGTTGAATTATTGAGTGGGACTTGGCAGTAGAAATAGCATAAAAGTAAATTAAAGCTGTATGTTATATGTATCGATTGCTGTTTATCCTACATCAGTCTTCATTTAAATATATTTCTATCTTACAATACAACGTGTGATTGTCCGACGACTAAGCGAACTGTAAGAACTGGTTTCGATGACTGTGGTGTGCTACAGGAAGCAAGGAAAGACTGATCATGCTAAATTTAACGCCAGGGAAGAATTGACATGGAATGTGTTCAAAAAGCTGAAGAAACGAATGGTTAAATTAATATTTCATTCAGAAAATATGGTTCTTGTATGGTTTGAAGAACCTCCCAATGACGCCAGTTTCTTATGCGAAGTAGTTCACATGATTACATAATAACCGTTATTAGAATTGTTATAGGTTTATCTAGTACATGATGATTCACTAGAAAGGATTCTTTTTGGTGTATCAATTGAATAATAACAACGAAACACGTTGAGAATAGTATCATTTTGTCTCGATAGCAAATTTATATTGAAATCTAGTAATATTATACACAATCATGCTAGAGGTAAAAACAATGTGATATGGAATCAATAAAAAGTAAAGCTTTTCAAATCTATCATCTCCTATCAAATACAAAATTGGAATCAATGCTAAATCAAGCAAGGGAACGACCTTGCTTCTACGCCTCGCCAAGTTAACTACAGTGTATAATGTTTGATATATTCAATAGTATACATTTGTTTCATGCCTTGTTAATCAACAGCCAAATTATATCCTTTCGTTAGTATCGATTATTTTCCCTTTGATATCAAGGACACAAAACAACTGTGTTTTACCTGAATAGCCAAAATAAAATCATATATAGGCCAGTTAAAAACCAAAACCAGAAGATCATCGTCTGAAATATCCTGAAATTGTCCTGATAGAGCCATAATTACTGTTAACATCGGCAATCGTGATCAGAAAGACGCTTCATCATGATAATTTGAATGCCTGTGCTCGTTCGTATGTTTCGATTTTCTAGCGGTTGTCATTGCATAGCGAGTCAGGTAACATTACCAAACATTAACACTGTAATCAACATAGAATATTTTTTCATTAAAGGCATTATATCTTCAAAACAATGGAACATTTTCGATGATGAGTCATATAAAAATATTAGAAAACGTACTTTATGTCTTAATTACGATATTATTTACAAGATCAATGAAAAAGACTTTGTCTGGCCAGAATGTTTCTTGGCGTAAAAAGTTAATGTTTTCTTTGCTGCCTGGATACATATTTATATTGTGTCAATAGATTAACACGTGTATAAAACCTTGAAGTGATGAATGTTTCCGCATTCCCCTACCTGATTAGTTATAAATATACAATAAAACTAGCATGTTGTACAAAGAAACAACAAAACTACCTAAGCGGTGTTGTATATAGGTCCAAAACAAAACCAAAAACTTAATCAATGCTTTTTACAGAATCAGCAAAACTACTCTCGTTATAACATGCGTTATTCACAGAAACAACAAAACTAGCCTAAGTTGTTTACCGAAACCAATTAGCATACTTTGTTCACAGTGCCAACAATACTAATCTATATTGTTCACAGAAACAACAAAACTAGTATACATGATTGAAAACAACAACAAATTAGCATAAGTTGTACACATAAACAACAAGTTATTCACAGAAATAACTAACCTAGCCTTCATTGTACATAGAAACAACAAATCTGGGTTATATTGTTCATAGAAACAACAAATCAGCATACGTTGTCTACAGAAACTACAAAGCTAATCTATATTTTTCATATTAGCAAAAATTAGCATACGTTGTACACAGAATCCAAATTTTAGCATACGTTGTACACCAAAACAGCAAACCCTAGTTTACATTGTTCACAAAACAAATATCACAAGGATAGCTAATACATATTTTAAAAACGCATTTGTATATTTTACAAAATTGTATAACATGTAACATATGACACTACTTTTGAACGACACCAAAATATTATTATAATGACAATATATCTTCAATTGTTATCTGATGTTTTATTAGACAACGTAGAATTTATTAATAAAGAACACCTTTCTTAGAATAAAGACTCATTGCAGCAATTGATCACGGAAGAAAATAGATATCTTATAAAAAAAAAAAAAAGAGAAAAAAACAACTGAAAATCTAATCAATCAAAGTTGCTTATTACAATGTAGATGCATATCACACGTATCATACGCCATTTAAACAGTTGCATATCATTCAACCAAACAACTGTTGTTCAGCAATGTTCAAATTTTGAGCTATATTCAACATTATCTTAAATGTTAATTTTTGGAATTTTCTTGCAAAAGAACCAGCGAGAGAACATTTTGAGAAATACATAATTATTTTACTACAACTATACTAGTATATTAGCTTGGAGCAATATTTATGGTTATTGAATTGTTAACACAAAACGAAATTGTTTATGATAAAGCTTTTAAAAAAATCATTATTAGATATACATTTGATATCAGTATTGCCTTAACTAGTCAATATACGAACGCACTAGGGCCATTGTAGTTAGGTGAAGTAATAATGATACCAAATTAAGTAATTGACCAGTTTTTTATGAAAGAAAAACCAATTTTATTTTATTTTAAAACTCTATTTCAACACTCACTCATCATCCGTTATATCAGCAGTTTTTATATTATTGCTGTTGTCCTTACGTTATCTATACATGTATTAACTAAATCATTTCCCATTTTATCATACCTTACCTTCAATGAGATATATCTCCACGGCGTATCATGATTATATTAACTCGACTTTAACCATATCATTACATATTACATTTGAAGATTAACTACTTCATATAATTAATAATTGTATAGGGCATGTAGGCACTTACTAGACGATATTACAAAATAAATGTATGTGACATTAAACATTTCAGATATCAGATAATGCAATAATTGTATGTGACATTTAGCATTTACTAGATCAGATTATGTAATGGTTGTAAGTGACATTTAGCATTTACTAGTTATACCATGTAATAATTGCATGTGACATGAAAACAATTACTAGATCAGATTTATTATAATTACATGTGACATGAAACATTTACCAGATCAGATTATGTAATAATTGTATGTGATATGAAGCATTTATTAGATCAGATTATGTCATAATTGTATGTGACATTTAGCATTTAATTCATCAGATTATGTAATAATTGTATGTGACATTTAGCATTTGCTAGATTATATCATGTAAAATTTTGTGACATGAAACATTTACCAGATCAGATTATGTAATAATTGTATGTTACATTAAACATTTACTTCATCAGATTATGTAATAATTGTTTGCTACATTAAACATTTACTAAATCAGATTATGTAATAATTGTATGTTACATTTAGCATTTACTTCATCAGATTATGTAATAATTGTTTGCTACATTAAACATTTACTAAATCAGATTATGTAATAATTGTATGTTACATTTAGCATTTACTTCATCAGATTATGTAATAATTGTTTGCTACATTAAACATTTACTAAATCAGATTATGTAATAATTGTATGTTACATTTAGCATTTACTTCATCAGATTATGTAATACTTGTATGTGACATGAAACATTTACTACATCAGATTATGTAATTATGCATTAATTTTAACAATACACCTTATGTGTTGACAATGACTAGATCTAATTGGTCATGCTGTGTTGATAAAGACTAGATCTAATTACGTTATCAAATATTAATAGTGACTAGACCCTGTTACGTCATTACATATTTATGATGACTAGGCCTTAGTACATCATTATTTATTTATAATGATTTGATCTAATTATGTCATTACATATACATTGTATATAATAAATAGACCTAATTACGCCATTAAAATGACATGATTTTATTACGTCATTACATGCTATTAATGACTAGGCCTTATTAGACTGCTATTCATTCATATTAGCTAGACAATATTATATTAGAGTATTACTTCTTAAAGGCTAAAGTGTATTCGAGAAGATGTAGTTTTCCATGACGCAAAGGAATTTCTTTTAATCAATAACTTATTCTAAAAACTTTCTACATTCAAATACATTTTCAAAACAGGAATATGAACATTTGTCACAATGTTTCATTGGGTTCGACTTCTCTCTTTTAGCGAATTTACACTAATTAACAATTTCTTTACGGGAAATTTTCGGTATTTTCAAAACTAATGAAACAAAATGATGTGCATTATCGATGTAGTTCAATGCTTGTAATATCATAATATCTTGTTGATAAAAGGATGCTGCTTATTAAGACCACTTGTTTCATTGTTAAAAAATAAATTAATTTACAAAATGAAAATTTCTGATTAAAATGAATAACTCCATTTAGACATTTTATGATGATAATTTTCTTTGTTATATGTAAATGTGTTCATATTTTGTTTTTAATTCAATGATGAAACTAGCAACCAGTTCAACTAAAACAATATTGAAAAAACCCTGTTACTCATTTTTGTATACAATTACACAGGCGTCATACCAAAAAAATCATCATCATTTGACGGCAACTTCACTCTTGTTTCAATTAAGGAGAAGCTGCCACCAGGTCTATAATACTGGGTAGTACGATACGAGGTCGAAATGATTGGAGTAGTCCATTATAAACAATGTCATGTATATGGTCTATAGAAATTCTACTCGAGAGTCACCGTCCCGATCCAAAATACAAAACATATTGAATTTTCTTGTTTACTTATCTACATACTATTTGCTCTGTAGCTCACCACTTATAAGGATAGTTTGGTTAATTTTGAGATTAAAATATCTAATAGATAGAGCATGTCCGCTAAGCACTTTCGGCTTCGTAGTTAGCATGAACACCGACTTAGACTATATTTGATAACAACAGAAGACTGCGTGCTATAGCGAAGGTTTGTTTGCTATAGCTTTCCATGCTATTTTACCATCGGTCTTGTCAGTATCCATAACTGAATGTCAGTTAAATCATATTACGAAATACAAATATGACATAAATTGTAAAAAATAAAATGAATTTAAAAACAGACAGAAGTAGGAGGAAGTCTTCATGTCGAACTTTACTTAATGGTAGTTATTTTAGACCAAAGCAGTGGATTTTTCTAAATCAAACATTTCTTCTGCCTCTTCTTCCTCCTCTATGACAGTGACAGTTTTGCACATGCCTTGTGAAATCCATGCCTTTGGTATCTGTTTCTTTCTTAGAATTGGTGTAACTGACGTTCGTATTCTCTACAATGTAAAACGAAAATGAGTTAGATTAACACCAGTTACGCTGTACATGATTGGTAAGCAATATAACGTTACATGCCTACATGAAAACGTTGTCAGTAGATTACCTATAAATGTCATATCAAGATAGTGTAATGGTTATATCTATAGTGCCTATTTGTCCGCTCCCTTGTTTTTCAATTTATGCTTAATTGATATATAGTAATTAAATATAACAGTAATTTATCTTCTGTTGTTTTCTTCGCCGTCCCAATGGATATACTTATGACGTCGTAGTTGTCATGGAACCAGTTGCACTTACAGTCTGATAAACGCCATCTTTTTTCATAAATTAGAAAAAAAAAAATCAAACTGTTATTTGGTGAAAGTACAATGCTGAAACTCGAACAATACATTATGATGTGACACATTATAATGAAATACTGATATAATTTATATTACTGAATACAAATTATGATAACAGTAGCAGCGATTGACTAAACACGTATATACCTCCATAAGAGTGCCAGGGACCTGTCGAAGTTTAATCAGCATAGTGATTGGGATACAAATCATCGACGCCATTGCCAGCAAGAGGCCGAATGCTTCTCCAAGGGGAGGATACTTGTATGACTCTCCAACCGTGGCTGACTTGAACGTTATAATTTGGAAAATGAAAATTCCCTGAATAACACAAACATGACAAAAAGTTATAAATAAACAACGTTATAAATAATCAAAGTTGCTAAAACAGTTGATTTCTCATTAAAATTTTATGGATCGATCATGAATTGTTACCAAACAGATGAAAAGAGACACTATTCTTAGTTCAGGTTTAATTTCACTGTTTTGTTTATGTGTACAAGATCAATCAGCACTGACCGGATCCTGCAACCGGATATGTTACTCGTCGGCGATGTAATCCAGACTTAATCAGGCCCGGCCAGATATAATTATGCCGTTTAATTTAATGCCAACTACACAGAAAATATGCTTACACAGTATATGGAATATAACCAGATATCAGTTACAAAACTGGGACCTACGATGGCGGCTATCAAAATATCAGATCTGTCAGAGATTTGATCCTGTCAATGACCCCACCATTGTTCACAGCTACAAAACTAGCACGTCCTGTACATGTATTATATGATTACACACAGTTAAGTACGTAACCCAGTAAGTATTATTAATATATCCATTTAAAGTACATATAAATGAACTGAAAATTCATCATTATCAATTTCCATAGTATTACAGAATCAAATAATTTCCTGATCAATTAAGCATTAAGAATTAAGTAAATTCGTTTACAATTATAAAAAAGCCGAAATAAGTAAATTATATAAATATTATCCGTATCAAATACATTATTATTGTATTTTCTAGCATGGCAAAAAAATGACTTTTAGTACATGAAGTGATAATTGTGAAGCCTTTTTTTCAAAATGAAATAATTGTACAAAGTTCGATTTGATATGCTTAGCATCTTTAAGCACGACGATATACATACCGCTGTTACCGCAGGTGTAATGAACTTTAGACAAATCCACAGGAATGGATTGATTCTATATCCGACCATATGTTCTATAACATCATAGAACCGGTGTGCTCCTGGTAACAATAAGATATATCTTATTCATTAAAGGGGCGAGGGTATTATCAAGGGTAATTTGTTTGGGTACAGCAAAACATATTCTAACACATTACAATGGTAGAATGTAACCTACTACTCATTACTTTTATTCCTCTTGAGCTTACTGAGAGGTTTGCCATATCAAGTATTTTGTATTTCGTGCAAGAAATAGTTAATGATAATACTAACCGAAAATCCATCCGACGGCAATACATTCCCAGAAACATACCCACAGCATCACCATACCACTGGCGGAGTAGTAGTCAAACAATGTGAAGATGTATATGCCACCCTGTGGTTTAAAAGATAATGTATACATGTGTATGGTCATCTTGATTAGTCGGCAGTGGGAGATTAAAGTGATATGTCGTACATGATATACAATACATGATATACAATACATGATATAATATATCTTTTTTTTCATTTATAGTTATTGTTATCATGCGTGTCTATTATGTTGTAATGATTTCATACTCTTATATACTTATCAAACACACATTTAAATGTTGATAATACGTGACGTCATAATCACAATTACGTCACAATGAATTCAATTTTGTCACAAAAACATTTTACTGACATGCACCAACGGTTATGTGATAGCAAATGTTTTATTTCAAATCACATGTAAGATATAGTAACAAATCGATGCACGATGCACTAAAGATATAATGTAATGTACATGGTATCACAATGCAATATTTCCTCATCTATAACGTATTTCTGTGGCATTATGATATACATGTACAAGAAAAATAACATTTTTATTAATTAGTCATACATGATAACCAGGTAGAAGGTGTCAACCTACCCTTGTAGTCATGGATAGCCCTATAAGGAAGGCGCACGTGCAGTAGACAGCGGTGATTGCCATCCGGTGCCAACGTTTATTCAGGTACTTAGGGAACATGTCAATAATTGGAGTGATCACAGCCTCGACATGTACGAACTAAAATTGAAAAAAAATATAAACAGTAAAGTTATGTCACAAATCAACACACTATGTTGGGTTTTTAACCAAACCGGGTTTGCTGATTGTACAATAATTTCACGCATATATCATTATATGGTTTTCCATTTACTCCCCGTATTAAAATATGCTGTTTTTAATTCTCGCGCTGGAAACAATATTGAAATAATCTGCATATTGTTATTTTTCTATTAACTATTCACGATTATTTTGATGTACGTTTCGATACTAAAACAAAGCATTAATACCAATATCTTCACGTGTGACGTCACTGCATCGAAGTAACAGATACCGGCGACGATTTCACTCGTCACATCTCGGCTGTTTCAATAACTACAGCAATACGTAATTCAGCCGAGGTCAGCCGATTCGCAAACAAAGACATTTCAGTTATATTAAAGATACATATTAACAAGCAGCAATATATGAAGTAAGATCTAAACTACCGTAAGTATAACTCGTACCTGGCTATCGATACCGACAAGGAACAGCTACCGTAAGTATAACTCGTACCTGGCTATCGATACCGACAAGGAACAGCTACCGTAAGTATAACTCGTACCTGGCTATCGATACCGACAAGGAACAGCTACCGTAAGTATAACTCGTACCTGGCTATCGATACCGACAAGGAACAGCTACCGTAAGTATAACTCGTACCTGGCTATCGATACCGACAAGGAACAGCTACCGTAAGTATAACTCGTACCTGGCTATCGATACCGACAAGGAAGAGCATCAGGAAGAACACCGCGGACCACAGATTGGAGAGGGGCATGCTCAGGACTGCTTTCGGATAGGTGATGAAGGCCAATCCTGCACCTTTAACAGTAAATTGTCGATAGATAACATATGTATGAGAAAATAAAGGGATATTCAGAGATTCCGTCATTTACGTAGGAAATTGATTCTGCTCCGGTTAGAATTTATACTCGATACTACAGGTGAACCAAATCCTGTTATTTTTTAAAAAGAAAATTATTTCTATTTTTCTTTGACCCCCTTTGTCCCACCCCAACAGGATCACATCCTCCACTTACATAACATTAGATTTTATTTCTTTACCCAGTAATGCTTCAGACCAAATCACCAAAATACATATTCAGTTGTTCAAGACTAGTAGAGATTTAAAGGATTAACCTCAATTTTCCCTATTGGGCCCCGCCCCACCGGCCCCAGGGTAGTCCCACCCTCCATTTATACAACATTTGATCTCCTTTGCCAAATAATACTCCAGACCAAATTTCATCAAAATCCATACAGGCGTTCAGGACAAGTAGCGATTTAAATCATTTACCTCAATTTCCCCTATTGGGCCCAGCCCCTCCCGCCCAAGGGAGGCTACACATTCTGATTATACAACGTTTGACTTCATTTGCTTAATAATGCTCCACACCAAATTTCATCAAAATCCTTTCAGGCATTCAGGATTAGCAGAGATTTAAAGGAAATGTTGACGGACGACTGACGACGGACTACGGACGCTGCACCATGGCATAAGCTAACAAGAAAACAAAAGCTCATTTCCCCCTAAATAGTAATCGCTCAAAATATAATAGATGAATAGCATAAGGCTATTGATGGTATGATATAATTAATACTGATGATTTAAGTGATTCTTTATGTTTTTATCCAGTTGATAGTTTCTGATATTTCGCTGGTAAAAAAGCAATTTGATATGATTTTATGTGCTACTTTAGAATTAAGAACACAGGATTTCGAGAGACGGAAAGTTTACGGCTTCCATCGCAAGAACATGTATTCAATTGGCAATGCTCATATCACAGCATCATGGTTTCCATTAGAGAACTTGGCATTTGCCTAAATATGACTTAGATAATGGAATTGCTTTTACCAGTGAAGTAGTAGATAACGATCCTTTCCGGGAAGCCTGCTGTATTCCCCTTGTACATGTTTAATGGTGTCCCGTAAAATCTATTACACTTTGTCATGGTTTTATCGATTTTTTTACTTAAGTATACAGCTTTGTCTTACACGTCGGATTGCATTCGTTTTACTTGTCCAATATTTACGATATCTTATGTATTTTGCGTTTTTCTCCTTTTGTCAATATTGCCACCAACAATAATTTATTAGCAGTCAACGCACTGTTATGTTGGTGTTCTGTGAACACTTTAATGGACTTGCCTGATGACACGACTTCAGATATATCAACTCCCTGTTCCGTTGCCATGAACCCAAGGATAGAGAAAACAGCAAATCCCCCCAGTAAGCTGGTTCCACTGTTAATGCACATGATGATGAAAACAATCCCTGAAACAGAAAGTGAATATGACGTTGATGATGTCTGCAGCACGTCACTGCACCTGAAACATCTTACATGCATAGACAACTCTGAATTCATTTTGAGACACACGGTGCAACGTGGCAGAAAATCCACCAGAAACTCGGATGTCAAACTTAAGGAAAAAGACCCCTTTCAAAATTATCAACAAAACGTAATGTCAAAAATGCGCAAAAACTAAAGGATAATGAACATATTGCAATATATATTATCCATTTGAGTATTTATCTTTAACCATATATATTGTTTATGCGTTTCGTACACTGAGTATGTTTTTCATTATTTTGGCACAATCAGTTACGCTTATCAGACACTGTATTCTGCGTATGATATAATGGATCCATATTATCGCAGAAAGGGAATGTTTTTATCAATAACCGTTTTAATGTTTAAAACAGATTTACAAAGTTCAGCGAAACAGATATACCATACATTCCCTTTGCGATAAGAATACCTGTAAAAGTTATTGTCAAACTTCTTGTAGCTTCCAAGTGTAATCATGGCTCCTAGTGCAATAGCGAGGGAGAAAAATATCTGAGTCCCTCCATCAACCCAAACCTGTAAAACAATCAGTTCTAGAACATCCACATCCTTTCAGGATAACATGGCCTGCAAAATAACCGAACAGTTTACAGCCCACGGATTGGGCAACTTTCCTCAAGAAATCTAAAGCACCACAGCATTAGTGAGGATGAAACGTCTGCCTAAAATATTTGATAAAAAACTCAAGCATCAACATGTCGTCAGATGAGACGGGTGGAGCCTGTGGGGATCTTTCATCTGTAAATAATCAGAATCCAAACATCGTTACTATAGTTTTCGGATATATTTGGAAAGACACATCTGCGGCGAGCCAAGATGATTTTTATCAACGTGAACATACTGTATAGTTGTTCGATTTCGCGGTTGTCAAGATTGCGACCAGTATTTCTGGGTTGAAATTCCACGTAATACCGCCAGGTAAAAATGCATCAAATGTGATTACAGTTAGCCGTATGAAATATTTCCTGTGCAAATAATTTTGTTTTCATTTCGTGTTATTATCAATTACCGTAAAGCAGAGAAATTGAATTCCCCGCGAAAGTTTCCAACTATACAGTATACAGTTGTACTTAATATATAGCCTACATGTAAAGTAGATTTAACTCGGAGTCAGAGTGTTGATTGGAGCAAACATCCTGCATGCAAAAAAATTCGCACACAAAACTAAATACAGCAAAATTTGATTAGAAGCAGTAACCAGGCTACCCGTAAAATAATAAGTTCAAAACAGTCACAATTCCAAATGTTTGTTTCAAGCGTTTTACGTCTGCCAACATCTATGGTCATATGATGGCTGTAAATCCAGGTTGGAAGGCCACATACCTGTAACATAATCAGACCTTAACTAGATACATATACCAGATATAATGGAATATCCAGGCTGGGAAATGATCACTTTTGAAGCGATCACTGTCTGACAGTGGTGCATCACCACGTGAAGCAGTCTGTGATAGACATATGGGTCCTAATGAAATAGACATCCATCCACCCAGAAAAAAAAAATCATATTTATCTTTTGACTGGAACTTAGGCATTACACAGCTGCGTTAAGCTGATTTCAGCACTAATGCTTTTATTTGGGATAACGTATTTGATACCAGTATTACAAGACCGTTCTCAGGAACAAATTCGCCCTCTATTCACATTGTTTAGACGCGTTTCAATCTTCGACTAATTTTTTTTTTCTAGTTCTCAAAATATCCTAACTTACACCTGAATTGATACTACTCGGAGATAAACCTGTTTGTATTAAAAAGCAGAAATATATTGAAAACCGCCATAAATATAAGTTTAAGCATGCTATCTTTTACAAAACAAAATATTAACATAATGTTTTACTACTTAATATTTTAAATATGTATCTGAAATATTAACCTGTTCAGAACAGAAAATGATTAAGATAATACACTATCATAGTTTGTAATGAAGGAGGTCATACATATGATGTGGGCGTGTCCATTTTGAGCCCGTATGGACCCTGACATACCTGAGCCTCAGCCAGTTTGTTGAAGTCCGGAATGAGGAAGTATTTGATGCCATAGAGTGCCCCGTCCAGCGTGAGACCCCGAATCAGCAGCGTGATGAGGACAACGTAAGGGAAAGTAGCCGTGAAATACACAACCTATAACAGTAATTACCTAAATTAGATATGGTCCGACTTTCCTCAATTCACATTGGCTTAAACACAGTCCTGTGGAAGACAATATTTTGACATATTGACTTGATGATTATTCAATATTGCTTTTTGACGTCATGATCACTGTGACGTCATGATGTCTCGGTTAAAAATCCCTATTATCAACATAATCCAGTTCAAACCTTTCGTAAATTTCATATCTAATATAGAAATTAAGGACTTTTAGTTCTGATAGAATCTAAAATATTGAATGCGGCTTTTTGATTCTACCAGATTGGTACTATAACAATTATCGACCTGTATTCACCTGAAAAACAGGTTGATAATTGCTTTATTTCATGACAAAACTGTAACATTTTCACATTATAGAATGATTCTCATTACTCGTAGTATTTGGTAGATAATAGTGATTGACAGGAGAAAAGTTCAAAATGACAATAAATACGACAAAATTCCTTATTCATTATTACTTAAAATTGAACAAAATGTAAATATATAACAATATTTACAAATTCAGTCTACTAAACTCTGTCCGGGAGCACATGCATACATGAATATGAAAGCAAACATCTTTGACGTCATGGATTACCGGTCCACGTCTCAACCTTTATATACAGTACTCACCTTACCGGTCCTCTCCTCAACCTCTGTATACAGTACTCACCTTATCGGTCCACTCCTCAACCTTTATATACAGTACTCACCTTATCGGTCCACTCCTCAACCTTTGTATACAGTACTCACCTTACCGATCCTCTCCTCAACCTTTGTATACAGTACTCACCTTACCGGTCCACTCCTCAACCTTTATATACAGTACTCACCTTATCGGTCCACTCCTCAACCTTTGTATACAATACTCACCTTACCGGTCAACTCCTCAACCTTTGTATACAGTACTCACCTTACCGGTCCTCTCCTCAACCTTTGTATACAGTACTCACCTTACCGATCTACTCCTCAACCTCCGTTTACAGTACTCACCTTACCGGTCCACTCCTCAACCTCTGTATACAGTACTCACCTTACCGGTCCACTCCTCAACCTTTATATACAGTACTCACCTTACCGGTCAACTCCTCAACCTTTGTATACAGTACTCACCTTACCGGTCAACTCCTCAACCTTTATATACAGTACTCACCTTACCGGTCCACTCCTCAACCTTTATATACAGTACTCACCTTACCGGTCCACTCCTCAACCTCTGTATACAGTACTCACCTTACCGGTCAACTCCTCAACCTTTGTATACAGTACTCACCTTACCGGTCCACGTCTCAACCTTTGTATACAGTACTCACCTTACCGGTCAACTCCTCAACCTTTGTATACAGTACTCACCTTACCGATCTACTCCTCAACCTCTGTATACAGTACTCACCTTACCGGTCCACTCCTCAACCTCTGTATACAGTACTCACATTATCGGTCCACTCCTCAACCTCTGTATACAGTACTCACCTTACCGGTCCACTCCTCAACCTCTGTATACAGTACTCACCTTACCGGTCCACTCCTCAACCTTTGTATACAGTACTCACCTTACCGGTCCACTCCTCAACCTCTGTATACAGTACTCACCTTACCGGTCCACTCCTCAACCTTTATATACAGTACTCACCTTACCGGTCCACTCCTCAACCTTTGTATACAGTACTCACCTTACCGGTACACTCCTCAACCTTTGTATACAGTACTCACCTTACCGGTCCACTCCTCAACCTCTCTATACAGTACTCACCTTACCGGTCCACTCCTCAACCTTTATATACACTACTCACCTTACCTGTCCACTCCTCAACCTTTGTATACAGTACTCACATTATCGGTCCACTCCTCAACCTCTATATACAGTACTCACATTATCGGTCCACTCCTCAACCTTTATATACACTACTCACCTTACCTGTCCACTCCTCAACCTTTGTATACAGTACTCACATTATCGGTCCACTCCTCAACCTCTGTATACAGTACTCACCTTACTGGTCCACTCCTCAACCTTTGTATACAGTACTCACTTTACCGGTCCTCTCCCCAACCTTTGTATACAGTACTCACCTTACCGGTCAACTTCTCAACCTCTGTATACAGTACTCACCTTACCGGTCCACTCCTCAACCTTTGTATACAGTACTCACTTTACCGGTCCTCTCATCAACCTTTGTATACAGTACTCACATTATCGGTCCACTCCTCAACCTCTATATACAGTACTCACCTTACCGGTCCACTCCCCAACCTTTGTATACAGTACTCACCTTACCGGTCCACTCCTCAACCTCTATATACAGTACTCACCTTACCGGTCCTCTCCCCAACCTTTGTATACAGTACTCACCTTACCGGTGTACTCCTCAACCTTTGTATACAGTACTCACCTTACCGGTCCACTCCTCAACCTTTGTATACAGTACTCACTTTACCGGTCCTCTCCCCAACCTCTGTATACAGTACTCACCTTACCGGTCCACTCCTCAACCTTTGTATACAGTACTCACCTTACCGGTCCACTCCTCAACCTCTGTATACAGTACTCACCTTACCGGTCCACTCCTCAACCTCTGTATACAGTACTCACATTATCGGTCCTCTCCCCAATCTCTGTATACAGTACTCACCTTACCGGTCCTCTCCTCAATCTCTGTATACAATACTCACCTTACCGGTCCACTCCTCAACCTTTGTATACAGTACTCACCTTACCGGTCCTCTCCCCAATCTCTGTATACAGTACTCACCTTACCGGTCCTCTCCCCAAACTTTGTATACAATACTCACCTTACCGGTCCACTCCTCAACCTTTGTATACAGTACTCACCTTACCGGTCAACTCCTCAACCTTTGTATACAGTACTCACCTTACCGGTCAACTCCTCAACCTTTGTATACAGTACTCACCTTACCGGTCCTCTCCCCAACCTTTATATACAGTACTCACCTTACCGGTCCACTCCTCAACCTTTATATAAAATACTCACCTTACCCGTCCACTCCTCAACCTCTGTATACAGTACTCACCTTACCGGTCCTCTCCCCAACCTTTGTATACAATACTCACCTTACCGGTCAACTCCTCAACCTTTGTATACAGTACTCACCTTACCGGTCCTCTCCCCAACCTTTATATACAGTACTCACCTTACCGGTCAACTCCTCAACCTTTATATACAATACTCACCTTACCGGTCCACTCCTCAACCTTTGTATACAGTACTCACCTTACTGGTCCACTCCTCAACCTTTATATACAATACTCACCTTACCCGTCTACTCCTCAACCTCTGTATACAGTACTCAACTTACCGGTCCACTCCTCAACCTTTGTATACAGTACTCACCTTACCGGTCCACTCCTCAACCTCTGTATACAGTACTCACCTTACCGGTCAACTCCTCAACCTTTGTATACAGTACTCACTTTACCGGTCAACTCCTCAACCTCTGTATACAGTACTCACCTTACCGGTCCACTCCTCAACCTTTGTATACAGTACTCACCTTACCGGTCAACTCCTCAACCTTTGTATACAGTACTCACTTTACCGGTCAACTCCTCAACCTCTGTATACAGTACTCACCTTACCTGTCCACTCCTCAACCTTTGTATACAGTACTCACCTTACCGGTCCACTCCTCAACCTTTGTATACAGTACTCACCTTACCGGTCAACTCCTCAACCTTTGTATACAGTACTCACTTTACCGGTCAACTCCTCAACCTCTGTATACAGTACTCACCTTACCGGTCCACTCCTCAACCTCTGTATACAGTACTCACCTTACCGGTCCACTCCTCAACCTCTATATACAGTACTCACCTTACCGGTCCACTCCTCAACCTTTGTATACAGTACTCACCTTACCGGTCCTCTCCCCAACCTTTGTATACTGTACTCACCTTACCGGTCCTCTTCCCAACCTTTATATACAGTACTCACCTTACCGGTCCACTCCTCAACCTTTGTATACAGTACTCACCTTACCGGTCAACTCCTCAACCTTTGTATACAGTACTCACCTTACCGGTCCACTCCTCAACCTTTGTATACAGTACTCACATTACCGGTCCACTCCTCAACCTCTGTATACAGTACTCACCTTACCGGTACACTCCTCAACCTTTGTATACAGTACTCACCTTACCGGTCAACTCCTCAACCTTTGTATACAGTACTCACCTTACCGGTCCACTCCTCAACCTCTGTATACAGTACTCACCTTACCGGTCCTCTCCCCAACCTTTGTATACTGTACTCACCTTACCGGTCCACTCCTCAACCTTTGTATACAGTACTCACCTTACCGGTCCACTCCTCAACCTTTGTATACAGTACTCACCTTACCGGTCCACTCCCCAACCTTTGTATACAGTACTCACCTTACCGGTCCTCTCCCCCAACCTTTGTATACTGTACTCACCTTACCGGTCCACTCCTCAACCTCTGTATACTGTACTCACCTTACCGGTCCACTCCTCAACCTTTGTATACAGTACTCACCTTACCGGTCCTCTCCCCAACCTTTGTATACTGTACTCACCTTACCGGTCCTCTCCTCAACCTTTGTATACAGTACTCACCTTACCGGTCCACTCCTCAACCTTTATATACAATACTCACCTTACCGGTCCACTCCTCAACCTTTGTATACAGTACTCACTTTACCGGTCTACTCCTCAACCTTTATATACAGTACTCACCTTACCGGTCCACTCCTCAACCTCTATATACAGTACTCACCTTACCGGTCAACTCCTCAACCTTTATATACAGTACTCACCTTACCGGTCCACTCCTCAACCTTTATATACAATACTCACCTTACCGGTCCACTCCTCAACCTTTGTATACAGTACTCACTTTACCGGTCTACTCCTCAACCTTTGTATACAGTACTCACCTTACCGGTCCACTCCTCAACCTTTGTATACAGTACTCACTTTACCGGTCTACTCCTCAACCTTTGTATACAGTACTCACCTTACCGGTCCTCTCCTCAACCTCTATATACAGTACTCACCTTACCGGTCCACTCCACAACCTTTGTATACAGTACTCACCTTACCGGTCCACTCCTCAACCTTTGTATACAGTACTCACCTTACCGGTCCACTCCTCAACCTTTATATACAATACTCACCTTACCGGTCAACTCCACAACCTTTGTATACAGTACTCACCTTACCGGTCAACTCCACAACCTTTGTATACAGTACTCACCTTACCTGTCCACGTCTCAACCTTTGTATACAGTACTCACCTTACCGGTCCACTTGATCCCTTTCCACACACAGAGGTAGACAAATACCCAGACGAAAAGTAAACACAACGCTATATCCCGGATAACCCCGCCGCTCTCCTCAATGCCATCAGACATCTGTAGGACTCTCCGTCTTTAAATAAACAGTCGAAATCAAAATTTAAACTTACATAATTTTTTATAACAAAAAAACACAATTGATTGAATTTCTAGACTATGCTGATACTAACACAGATAACTTTATTACAAGGGGATATGATCGTCGCCACTATCTATTGAATCAACCCACTTAAATTTTATCAAAAATTGATCGTATACAATCTTAATATATGCAGCATTATTAAGAAAAATATGAAATAAAAAAACAATTAAAAAAGATATTGATCAATTGTCTGCAACATGTCATTATAGCAATGTTAATATGTATGTGTACGAGTTCTAGAAACGGCATATTTCTGAAAAATTGTAATAATAAACAAGAGGCCCATGGGGCCTGTATCGCTCACCTGGTTGGATTAGACCAAATGTCAAAATAATGTTCATATTCAATTTGTTTTATTTGTAAATCTCTAACAATGTTATATATGGTTATAGTGTGGGAATCCGAACTGCTTTAAAGATTAATGAAATCCAGACTCTCTAAGGTCTGAAAGACCTCAAGAATTGTTTTTAGAATATGCATGCATTCATCACTTTATGACTAGTAGCGATTTAAAGGAATTACCTCGATTTCCTCTATTGGGCCCCACCCTTTTGGCCCCTCGGGGGTCAGAGTCACCAATTATGCAAATATCTGTTTCCCTTCCCCCAAGGATGTTTCTGACCAAATTGGGTTCAAATCCATTCATAACTTTATGACTAGTAGCGATTTAAAGGAACTGCCTCTATTTCCCCTATTTGGGCCCCACCCCTTTGGCCCCTTTGGGGTCAGAGTCACCATTTATGCAAAATCTGTTCCCCTTCTGCCAAGGATGTTTCTGACCAAATTGGGTTCAAATCCATTGATTACTTAATAACTAGTAGCGATATAAAGGAATTACCTCTATTTCCATTATTGGGCTCTGCCCCTTTGGCCCCTCGGGGGTCAGAGTCACCATTTATGCAAAATCTGTTCCCCTTCTGCCAAGGATGTTTCTGACCAAAATGGGTTCAAATCCATTCATAACTTTATGACTAGTAGCGATTTAAAGGAATTACCTCTATTTCCCCTATTGGGCCCCACCCCTTTGGCCCCTCAGGGGTCAGAGTCACCATTTATGCAAAATCTGTTCCCCTTCCCCCAAGGATGTTTCTGACCAAATTGGGTTCAAATCCATTCATAACTTTATGACAAGTAGCGATTTAAAGGAATTACCTCTATTTCCCCCATTGGGCCCAACCCCTTTGGCCCCTCAGGGGTCAGAGTCACCATTTATGCAAAATCTGTTCCCCTTCCCCCAAGGATGTTTCTGACCAAATTGGGTTCAAATCCATTCATAACTTTATGACTAGTAGCGATTTAAAGGAATTATCTCTATTTCCCCTATTTGGGCCCCACCCCTTTGGCCCCTTTGGGGTCAGAGTCACCATTTATGCAAAATCTGTTCCCCTTCTGCCAAGGATGTTTCTGACCAAATTGGGTTCAAATCCATTGATTACTTAATAACTAGTAGCGATTTAAAGGAATTACCTCTATTTCCCCCATTGGGCCCAACCCCTTTGGCCCCTCGGGGGTCAGAGTCACCATTTATGCAAAATCTGTTCCCCTTCCCCCAAGGATGTTTCTGACCAAATTGGGTTCAAATCCATTCATAACTTTATGACTAGTAGCGATTTAAAGGAATTATCTCTATTTCCCCTATTTGGGCCCCACCCCTTTGGCCCCTTTGGGGTCAGAGTCACCATTTATGCAAAATCTGTTCCCCTTCTGCCAAGGATGTTTCTGACCAAATTGGGTTCAAATCCATTGATTACTTAATAACTAGTAGCGATTTAAAGGAATTACCTCTATTTCCATTACTGGGCCCCGCCCCTTTGGCCCCTCGGGGGGTCAGAGTCACCATTTACGCAAAATCTGTTCCCCTTCTGCCAAGGATGTTTCTGACCAAATTGGGTTCAAATCCATTCATAACTTTATGACTAGTAGCGATTTAAAGGAATTACCTCTATTTCCCCTATTGGGCCCCGCCCCTTTGGCCCCTCATGGGTCAGAGTCACCATTTATGCAAAATCTGTTCCCCTTCCCCCAAGGATGTTTCTGACCAAATTGGGTTCAAATCCATTCATAACTTTATGACTAGTAGCGATTTAAAGGAATTACCTCTATTTCCCCTATTGGGCCCCACCCCTTTGGCCCCTCGGGGGTCAGTCACCATTTATGTAAAATCTGTTCCCCTTCCCCAAAGGATGTTTCTGACCAAATTGGGTTCAAATCCATTCATAACTTTATGACTAGTAGCGATTTAAAGGAATAATCTCTATTTCCCCTATTTGGGCCCCACCCCTTTGGCCCCTTTGGCCCCTTTGGGGTCAGAGTCACCATTTATGCAAAATCTGTTCCCCTTCTGCCAAGGATGTTTCTGACCAAATTGGGTTCAAATCCATTCATAACTTTATGACTAGTAGCGATTTAAAGGAATTACCTCTATTTCCCCCATTGGGCCCCGCCCCTTTGGCCCCTCGGGGGTCAGAGTCACCATTTATGCAAAATCTGTTCCCCTTCTGCCAAGGATGTTTCTGACCAAATTGGGTTCAAATCCATTCATAACTTTATGACTAGTAGCGATTTAAAGGAATTACCTCTATTTCCCCTATTGGGCCCCGCCCCTTTGGCCCCTCGGGGGTCAGAGTCACCATTTATACAAAATCTGTTCCCCTTTCCCCAAGGATGTTTCTGACCAAATTGGGTTCAAATCCATTCATAACTATATGACTAGTAGCGATTTAAAGGAATTACCTCTATTTCCCCTATTGGGCCCCGCCCCTTTTGGCCCCTTTGGGGTCAGAGTCACCATTTATGCAAATTCTGATCCCCTTCTCCAAAGATGTTTCTGACCAAATTTGGTAAAAATCCAATAAGAACTTTTTGACTAGTAGCGATTTGAAGCAAATGTTGACGGACGGACGACAGACGGACGACGGACGGACGGACGGACGACGGACGCCGCGCCATGACATAAGCTCACCGGACCTTCGGTCCAGGTGAGCTGAAAATGATAGCGAAATCGTTCAATAATTTTGATAGGATATTCTCCAATAAGTCATTCAGGCGAAATTGTATAAGCGATTTATATATTCTGGGAAAAACACGAAAATAATGATATCTGTAAGAGGAAGACATCTTGCATCAGTAAATATGACTTACTCCCAGAATTCCACAGAAGGATCCACTGTAGATGTTGCATTGTCCTTTACACAAGCGACAATAGACATGTTCAATGTACCATTAAATGTCCCGTTATTGACGCCACACGGTAAAAGCTTAACCGAACTGCATCTGTAAAAATAGGGATAGGATATATATATATATGCTCATATATCAATAAGATACATCATCCTAAGACATGTTAACACTTTCTAAACTAAATTTCTCTTTACTCGGCATTGGCTAATGAAGTCGTAAATGAAGGAAAACGTTATCATTTATTAATGTGTACGCAATATATATCTAATATGCATGGTGGCCATATCACAAGATGAGACATTTGGTAATTTGTTTTTTTCCTAACGTCCTAATAAACAGCCAGTGTCGTTTAAGAACGTGCCTGGTTTTGGAGGTGGAGGAAAGCCGGAGTACCCGGAGAAAAACCACCGACCTACGGTCAGTACCATGGCAACTGCCCCAAGTGGGTTTCGAGCTTGTAACCCAGAGGTGGAGAGCTAGTGTTAAAGTGTCGGGACACCTTAACCACTCGGCCATCGCGGCCCCTTGGATGAGACAATAGTACCAGATATGTGTGTTTAATGTGGCAAAATTTAAATTATATCACAAGTCTAGCATTCTCATCGAGTTAATATGATAGTATTCTCGTCAGATTGAGATAGTGTAAAGACATAATATCCCTCGAGATAGTATTCTTATCAAATTGAGATTTTGTAAAAACATAACATTCCTTGGGATAGTAATCTCATCAAATTGAGATTTTGTAAAGACACTACCCAGTGGACACAAACGGAGAACGTCCGGAAAACGTCCTATTCAGGTCACAACGTCCGGGACTTTCCTACAACGTTGTGAGAACGTTTCATGTCAAACGTTAGTGCAACGTTAGCTTTTGACGTTGTTACAACGTTGTAACAAGGTTTTAATGCAAACTTTGTGTATTTGTTGTTAATTTTAAACGGCTTGCAAGTTTACACAAATGCCAAAGACATACCGAACGAAAACATGAAATTTCATGATAAATTTAATTATCTAATTGGCTCGAAATTTTATTTGTCAATAATGAATATGTTTAGATTAGTTTAAAAGCAACCTACGTCGCCTATAATGTGCCCTTATAATATAATATCGATCATTGATTCTTTCCTGATCCAATTTTGCTGTTAGACCTCCTTTTATACCAATAAATGTGATCAAACTCGAACTTACGGGGTTACGATAACAAATCGGTGTTACCTCCATTTATGTTGCAATATATATCCGTCAGGGGGCAATACAAACATTCACATTCATTTCAAAAACATTTTTTAAAACGACTTTAATTTCAGTTTTAACTGCATGAAAATATCATGTTTTGGTTGAAACCGTTGCAATTTTTTTCGGAAAAAGAAATAGATAAAGAGAAGAAAAAACAGTATTGATATTTGCGCGGTAATTTTAACTTCCGGTTCTTTGTTCTGCAAACACACGTGGGCCGTACACACACACATTTCAATCGGACTGTTGACTTGCTGTACTGGATTATGTATTTGCTTAACATATGGAATCAGCTTTCTTCCCGAATACAGATCAGTAATTCAAGGTAAGTTCTATATGATTCGTATTTTGTTTATTACACTGCGTTTGATTTTGACTTGTGTTTATTTACAAACAGATCGGACATGTTATGATTTATCTTCACGTACGTACGTACAACGGATGTACGCTTTTGGTATCACCGGGCATAAGTTTAGTTTTACGCATATTTGTTAACCGAGCACGTTATGATATATTGCCGAAAAGTTTACGGTATATCAATGATTATTGTTTTGATTTTTTCTTTACAGATTAAATGATGATAACTGGATGCACCGAGGTAATCAGAGACATCAGATAGGAGTGATGGGAGGAGAGCAAGCACATGGACACATGGAAATAAAGACATTAAAATACTGTTTAAAAAAACTTGAGTTTTTGTTGTACATAATAGGTAACAATAGTAGAAATTAAAATAATACGACGTTGTGACAACGTCTATACAACGTAAATAAAACGTTGCCACATCGTAACTCAGTAACGTTGTGGTAACGTTGTATGAAAACGTTCCCCAAACTTTCATTTGCAACATTACTACAACCTAAATGCAACGTTGTATCCTGACGTAACTGCAACGTTCTCCAGACGTTGTGTGCCCACTGGGTATAATCCTTGAGTTTTGCTCAACTATTCAACAGCAGTGTTTAGATATTAAGGAATGTCACACGTGATGTATTTTGTTACAAATCTAAAACAAATGATACGTTGTTGCTTTAGTAAGCATTTCATTTAGTCAACCGATTTATGCAAGGTCATACTGACCAGGGAGGGAGATTCTATTTAGCATCAGGCCATGTCAAAACATAGAAGTCGGTTGATGTCAGGAGGACTATAAAAATAGGTACAATGCAAGGAACCGTGAAGCTGTTTAGAGAAAATGGGATCAGATAAAAACAAAACAAAAGCTGGGTCAGAAAAAGGTCACGAGGATGGATATCATGTAGGGACAAAATAGGGTCAGTGTAGGTCTTGATATCATGTAGGGAGAGAATAGGGTCGGTGTAGGTCTGAGTTAACGATCACCGTCCTCCGTCAGGGTTGATGTGACCTAAACTCTTGGCGTAGGTTCAGCGTTCATTGCTTAAGATTGGATTTCTGTATATGGTTGTGTTTTCGTTATAGATTACACTAATCATTATACGATATGATATATATAGTGACATGCTGAGGTAGCCAATGTGATACAAAGGTATCTTAACTTTGTTCTGCTTACCTTTGTTTAATAAGAAAAGTTTGAATAAAGTGCATTTTCAAGGCTTGTTTCATCAATTCCATAAGCATGGCCTCCCAAAAATTACACACGGTACATTTTGTAAATGGGTATGTATTCCTTATTCGAGTACGATGGATTCCTTGATATTTATCTTTGCGGCAAAATTATTATGCTTAAGCATACCATTATTGATCTTCTAAACATTATTTTACAACAAGTTATATCAACTATTAATAACGCGAGGGGTCTTGCTGTGGGAGGAAACCGGAATACCCAGGGAAAACCCACGTGATCGGGCAGGTGACCATACCTGTTCACGTCAGATCGGGAAATCGAACCTCGGCCGCCTATTTGAAAGGCGATTGTGTTACCACTGTGTCACCCGACCCGACCATATATTGAATATCTTATTCATACATGTTATATTGGATATAGTCATTGAACGCCTTGTTTGATTGGAATGTTTATTGAAATATGTATATAAGATATTTTTGAAACCTTAAATAGCTCTTCACTTAAATTCTCTCTCTTCATCAGTAAATTAACTTGGCTTACCTGGGAGTGTTCCAAGGATTTCCACAATGAGACCAAGGAAGTACGGGTTGGAAACTCATGACGAAGTAATAGCAGCCCCAGGCTAGCACCACAATGTAATATACATTGACTAGCACCATCATCACCAAATTGGCCACCCCTATACCTGTAGAAATATACACATATCACTATCATCAAAGGAAAATAATTCATCATGATTGATTGATATTCTGACCTTATATGCATAAGGGGAAATTCATGATCAAACTCCTAACAACAAAAGAAAACATTGCAATTCTTTAAAACATTAATTGATGAATATAATATTTATATAAAAACGAAATGGTTTGCTGGCTTATAGCTATTGTAACTATAACCATATCCTTAATGATACATGTATATTGTACATGTTATATGTACTTTATCAGAATACATCCATGGTTACTCAAAAATATCAATCTTGAGATACCATATGATAGACTGTACAAACAACAGTCATGACGACCTCTAATAAAGACGTGTACAGTTCTAAAGTTGTTACCTTGGAATAAAGGACAGATCTTCCATGCTCCAGTCCCACTTTCACTCATAAACTGACCAAGTCCTATCTCTAGGATGAGGACAGGAGCCGCTCCAAATACCAGAAATAACAGGTAAGGAACCAGGAATGCGCCTGGAAGAAAATTCGTCGTTATACTCCATATACATAGATAGATGAATGGCAGTTGGATGGATGGATGGATGGATGGATGGATGAAAGTTGGATGAATGGATGGATGGATGGATGGATGGATGGAGGGACGGTGGGTGGATTGATGGATAAAAGAAGGATGTTGAAGGGAGGGAGGATGGATGGATGGATGGATGGATGGATGGATGGACTGAATGATTGATTGATTGATTGATAGATGATTGGAAGAGTTCACCCATGCCCACGGAATATGTCTAACTAAAAGCAGGTCCATATCATTTGTGAACCGAATTGAAATATTAGATACATCTCTCAGTACAACTATATAGTTGTAATCATTATCTGCCTATGTGTATTATTTATTTGTATACCTTACAGAAGTATCGAAACATTTATCTCTGAAAATCAATAATAATTATTACCTTTTCTTATGAACGAAGCATTCTATTTAAAACACGCAGAGTATACACACGAATCTACTCGATAGAACGGATATTAATGAAATCGATCGTCACTTTCAGGTCAACTTCACATGGAGAGAGAGTTCGTATAAATCCCTCACTGATCAAAAGGAACATACAAACAAAAGCGACAGTAACGTTAGTTGGATTAGAGTTAGCTCTTTGTGCGTTGAGATATCAGTACTATATATTTGTTATCCCCTAATCAATATAACTGTTTATCTATGGACAGATACATTTGATCCTTACATTAGATTTCCATGCTATGGTGCAGGTTTTATATAAACGGTACCAGCTAGATAATAGTATATAATTGTATAAAAAAAATCGATCGGAATTATCATAAAAACATCCACAGTATACAAACACTGTTATTGCGATTTGGCTAGAAATAAGGGGCCATATATCAATATAAATGATATGATCACAAACAATGGACACAGTGATACGATGTACATATGTTTATGAATGACAGGTCGTTTAAATTTTACTCTAGTCGAATCAATAATTAATTTCAATATAACAACCAAATAGTGGACTGCTATAATGACCAGGCTCCATCATTTTAACCGGTCAACTGTTCAGGATTAGATGGTACACAGACGACGGTTTTTTTTTATCCAAATGGTGGTTTGGCTATGATTAACTGAAAAACAAACATTCAAAGAAAGAAACCATTTGATATATCTGGGGTATAAATTTCATCATCTTTATTTTAATAGAATGTGGTAAATACAAGATGTATTTCCACCAACCTTTACTTGATATGAACTGAAAAAAATCGAATTGTATAAGCCCTGTTTCTTTACCTGGTTCAATGCGCGTATAAAGTGTTATAATCTATATAATTCCCCATACCTGGTTGGAGAGTCGTTTAGAGTGTTATAATCTATTATAATCCCCCATACCTGGTTGGAGGGTCGTTTAGAGTGTTATAATCTATGTAACTCCCCATACCTGGTTGGAGGGTCGTTTAGAGTGTTATAATCTTTATAACTCCCCATACTTGGTTGGAGAGTCGTTTAGAGTGTTATAATCTTTATAATTCCCCATACCTGGTTGGAGGGTCGTTTAGAGTGTTATAATCTATATAACTCCCCATACCTGGTTGGAGGGTCGTTTAGAGTGTTATAATCTTTATAATTCTCTATACCTGGTTGGAGGGTCATGTAGAGTGTTATAATCTTTATAACTCCCCATACCTGGTTGGAGGGTCGTTTAGAGTGTTATAATCTATATAATTCCCCATACCTGGTTGGAGAGTCGTTTAGAGTGTTATAATCTTTATAACTCCTCATACCTGGTTGGAGGGTCGTTTAGAGTGTTATAATCTATATAATTCCCCATACCTGGTTGGAGGGTCGTTTAGAGTGTTATAATCTTTATAACTCCTCATACCTGGTTGGAGGGTCGTTTAGAGTGTTATAATCTTTATAACTCCCCATACCTGGTTGGAGAGTCGTTTAGAGTTTATAATCTATATAACTCCCCATACCTGGTTGGAGGGTCGTTTAGAGTGTTGTAATCTTTATAACTCCCCATACCTGGTTGGAGGGTCGTTTAGAGTGTTATAATCTATATAATTCCCCATACCTGGTTGGAGGGTCGTTTAGAGTGTTGTAATCTTTATAACTCCCCATACCTGGTTGGAGGGTCGTTTAGAGTGTTATAATCTTTATAATCCCCTATACCTGGTTGGAGGGTCGTTTAGAGTGTTATAATCTATATAATCCCCATACCTGGTTGGAGAGTCGTTTAGAGTGTTATAATCTATATAATTCCCTATACCTGGTTGGAGGGTCGTTTAGAGTGTTATAATCTATATAATTCCCCATACCTGGTTGGAGAGTCGTTTAGAGTGTTATAATCTTTATAATTCCCCATACCTGGTTGGAGAGTCGTTTAGAGTGTTATAATCTATGTAACTCCCCATACCTGGTTGGAGGGTCGTTTAGAGTGTTATAATCTATATAACTCCCCATACCTGGTTGGAGAGTCGTTTAGAGTGTTATAATCTTTATAACTCCCTATACCTGGTTGGAGAGTCGTTTAGAGTGTTATAATCTATGTAACTCCCCATACCTGGTTGGAGGGTCGTTTAGAGTGTTATAATCTATATAACTCCCCATACCTGGTTGGAGGGTCGTTTAGAGTGTTATAATCTATATAACTCCTCATACCTGGTTGGAGGGTGGTTTAGAGTGTTATACTCTTTATAACTCCCCATACCTGGTTGGAGAGTCGTTTAGAGTGTTATAATCTTTATAACTCCCCATACCTGGTTGGATGGTCGTTTAGAGTGTTATAATCTTTATAACTCCCCATACCTGGTTGGAGGGTCGTTTAGAGTGTTATAATCTTTATAACTCCCCATACCTGGTTGGAGAGTCGTTTAGAGTGTTATAATCTTTATAACTCCCCATACCTGGTTGGAGGGTCGTTTAGAGTGTTATAATCTTTATAACTCCCCATACCTGGTTGGAGGGTCGTTTAGAGTGTTATAATCTATATAATTCTCTATACCTGGTTGGAGAGTCGTTTAGAGTGTTATAATCTTTATAACTCCCCATACCTGGTTGGAGGGTCGTTTAGAGTGTTATAATCTTTATAACTCCCCATACCTGGTTGGATGGTCGTTTAGAGTGTTATAATCTTTATAATCCCCATACCTGGTTGGAGAGTCGTTTAGAGTGTTATAATCTATATAACTCCTCATACCTGGTTGGAGAGTGGTTTAGAGTGTTATAATCTATATAATCCCCCATACCTGGTTGGAGAGTCGTTTAGAGTTTTATAATCTATATAACTCCTCATACCTGGTTGGAGAGTGGTTTAGAGTGTTATAATCTATAAAACTCCCCATACCTGGTTGGAGAGTCGTTTATAGTGTTATAATCTATGTAACTCCCCATACCTGGTTGGAGAGTCGTTTAGAGTGTTATAATCTATATAACTCCTCATACCTGGTTGGAGGGTCGTTTAGAGTGTTATAATCTTTATAATTCCCCATACCTGGTTGGAGGGTCGTTTAGAGTGTTATAATCTATATAATTCCCCATACCTGGTTGGAGGGTCGTTTAGAGTGTTATAATCTATGTAATTCCCCATACCTGGTTGGAGGGTCGTTTAGAGTGTTGTAATCTTTATAATTCCCCATACCTGGTTGGAGGGTCGTTTAGAGTGTTATAATCTTTATAATTCCCCATACCTGGTTGGAGGGTCGTTTAGAGTGTTATAATCTTTATAATTCCCCATACCTGGTTGGAGAGTCGTTTAGAGTGTTATAATCTATATAACTCCTCATACCTGGTTGGAGGGTGGTTTAGAGTGTTATAATCTTTATAATTCCCTATACCTGGTTGGAGGGTCGTTTAGAGTGTTATAATCTATATAATCCCCATACCTGGTTGGAGGGTCGTTTAGAGTGTTATAATCTATATAACTCCCCATACCTGGTTGGAGAGTCGTTTAGAGTGTTATAATCTATATAACTCCCCATACCTGGTTGGAGGGTCGTTTAGAGTGTTATAATCTATATAATTCCCCATACCTGGTTGGAGAGTCGTTTAGAGTGTTATAATCTATATAATCCCCCATACCTGGTTGGAGGGTCGTTTAGAGTGTTATAATCTATATAATTCCCCATACCTGGTTGGAGGGTCGTTTAGAGTGTTATAATCTTTATAACTCCCCATACCTGGTTGGAGGGTCGTTTAGAGTGTTATAATCTATATAATTCCCCATACCTGGTTGGAGGGTCGTTTAGAGTGTTATACTCTATATAACTCCCCTATACCTGGTTGGAGGGTCGTTTTAGAGTGTGATAATCTATTATAATCTTTATAATTCCCCTATACCTGGTTGGAGGGTCGTTTAGAGTGTTATAATCTATATAACTCCTCATACCTGGTTGGAGGGTGGTTTAGAGTGTTATAATCTTTATAACTCCCCATACCTGGTTGGAGAGTCGTTTAGAGTGTTATAATCTTTATAACTCCCCATACCTGGTTGGAGGGTCGTTTAGAGTGTTATAATCTATATAATTCCCCATACCTGGTTGGAGGGTCGTTTAGAGTGTTATAATCTATATAATCCCCATACCTGGTTGGAGGGTCGTTTAGAGTGTTATAATCTATATAACTCCCCATACCTGGTTGGAGGGTCGTTTAGAGTGTTATAATCTATATAACTCCCCATACCTGGTTGGAGAGTCGTTTAGAGTGTTATAATCTTTATAACTCCCCATACCTGGTTGGAGGGTCGTTTAGAGTGTTATAATCTATATAATTCCCCATACCTGGTTGGAGGGTCGTTTAGAGTGTTATAATCTATATAACTCCCCATACCTGGTTGGAGAGTCGTTTAGAGTGTTATAATCTATATAATCCCTCATACCTGGTTGGAGAGTCGTTTAGAGTGTTATAATCTTTATAATTCCCCATACCTGGTTGGAGAGTCGTTTAGAGTGTTATAATCTATATAATCCCTCATACCTGGTTGGAGAGTCGTTTAGAGTGTTATAATCTTTATAATTCCCCATACCTGGTTGGAGGGTCGTTTAGAGTGTTATAATCTTCATAATTCCCCATACCTGGTTGGAGAGTCGTTTAGAGTGTTATAATCTTAATAATTCCCCATACCTGGTTGGAGGGTCGTTAAGAGTGTTATAATCTATGTAACTCCCCATACCTGGTTGGAGGGTCGTTTAGAGTGTTATAATCTATGTAACTCCCCATACCTGGTTGGAGGGTCGTTTAGAGTGTTATAATCTTTATAATTCCCCATACCTGGTTGGAGAGTCGTTTAGAGTGTTATAATCTATGTAACTCCCCATACCTGGTTGGAGGGTCGTTTAGAGTGTTATAATCTTTATAACTCCCCATACCTGGTTGGAGGGTCGTTTAGAGTGTTGTAATCTTTATAATTCCCCATACCTAGTTGGAGAGTCGTTTAGAGTGTTATAATCTTTATAACTCCCCATACCTGGTTGGAGAGTCGTTTAGAGTGTTATAATCTATATAATCCCTCATACCTGGTTGGAGAGTCGTTTAGAGTGTTATAATCTATGTAATTCCCCATACCTGGTTGGAGGGTCGTTTAGAGTGTTATAATCTATATAATCCCTCATACCTGGTTGGAGAGTCGTTTAGAGTGTTATAATCTATATAACTCCCCATACCTGGTTGGAGAGTCGTCTAGAGTGTTATAATCTATATAATCCCTCATACCTGGTTGGAGGGTCGTTTAGAGTGTTATAATCTATATAACTCCCCATACCTGGTTGGAGGGTCGTTTAGAGTGTTATAATCTATATAATCCCTCATACCTGGTTGGAGGGTCGTTTAGAGTGTTATAATCTATATAACTCCCCATACCTGGTTGGAGAGTCGTTTAGAGTGTTATAATCTTTATAATCCCCATACCTGGTTGGAGGGTGGTTTAGAGTGTTATAATCTTTATAATTCTCTATACCTGGTTGGAGGGTTGTTTAGAGTGTTATAATCTATATAATTCCCCATACCTGGTTGGAGAGTCGTTTAGAGTGTTATAATCTTAATAATTCCCCATACCTGGTTGGAGAGTGGTTTAGAGTGTTATAATCTTTATAACTCCTCATACCTGGTTGGAGGGTCGTTTAGAGTGTTATAATCTTTATAATACCCCATACCTGGTTGGAGAGTCGTTTAGAGTGTTATAATCTTTATAATACCCCATACCTGGTTGGAGGGTCGTTTAGAGTGTTATAATCTTTATAATTCCCCATACCTGGTCGGAGGGTCGTTTAGAGTGTTATAATCTTTATAACTCCTCATACCTGGTTGGAGGGTCGTTTAGAGTGTTATAATCTTAATAATTCCCCATACCTGGTTGGAGGGTCGTTTAGAGTGTTATAATCTATATAACTCCCCATACCTGGTTGGAAGGTCGTTTAGAGTGTTGTAATCTTTATAATTCCCTATACCTGGTTGGAGGGTCGTTTAGAGTGTTATAATCTTTATAATTCCGCATACCTGGTTGGGGGGGTCGTTTAGAGTGTTATAATCTTGATAATTCCCCATACCTGGTTGGAGGAACGTGCAGTATCTTTAATCTATAGATAAAGGGTTGCTTGTGTGGGTTTGGTTTTATTTTATTTTATTTTTTTTTTTATTCATTTATTTTTTGTGTTCAAGATGGATTAAATGATCATATTTTGACTTCTTATAAGAGTAACACAGCAGATGTTGTTCATTTACTATGAGTTACAAAATGTCATCATTGCATCGTGACCACATTACTGTACTCGAGCTAGATTCGAAGAAAATCTCTACTTTCTTTGACATATTCGTTTAATAAATTATATATGACATAGTCACAAGTGTAAGCTACTCTACCATAAGGACGGATTTGTATGCAAACCACATAATTTGTTGTTTTCCTGCAAAACTATAATGACTAGTTTTTGTAATTATATACTGTAGGTTGATATGTTCAAACATTGTTTATACTAAGTCGTATTCTATATCAAGGCCAGTTTTTCATTTCAGGAAGCACCATGACTGATATGTTTTCTGAAAACCTGATGCTAAAATAAGTCATCAATTTATTATCAATCTATGTATGACTCTTACAGGTCCAAATGAGTAATTATAGATTGAACAAGCGGGAAACAGTGATATCGTTCGAAATCCAATGCGTAGAGAACACCATACTTCCTCATGTTCGATCGGGGAATCGACCAGCAGGCGTTTAAATACATGAAAGGCGTGTGTGTATTGCAACAAAACAATCATATCAACTACCCACATTTCGACATGGCCATGGGATATTTGGCCTTGGTTTAGTTTGTTTAATTATTGTTAGGTGGTAAACAACAATAGGTAACTACGATAATGATAATGAGCGTGGTTATTTTCCCTGTCAAGGATGATGTCTCGCTGGGAAATAAATAATGTATGGAAAGTGTCTGGTATGTATTTGAAATGATTAAGCTATACACTGTACATGAGAATAAATCAATATACAGGAGTTACACATAATTAAACATTAAAGTATGGTAACAACATAGTGTAGTCAAGCCAAGGTAAAATCCGTCTTTATAAACAGGTGGTCTTTATAGCCAGTTAAACATATCATTACATAATACAAGGGGTCCTAGGATGACGTCTTATTAGACAGGTAGTCTTTATAGCCAGGTGAACATATTATTACATAATGCAAGGGGTCATTGGAAGAGGTATTTATACAAGGTCGTCGCTATAGCAGGTTTGACTGTTATATCCTATTCAATATTTGAACCGTCTGGCAATTATAATTTGTATAATGATATTCACTTGAAGGTCCAATGTACAAGCCTTACAAATTTAAAGATGCCATTTCCATCAAAATATGTGGCGCAAAAAATGTGCTATTAAACTGTTTCAACATACCATCATACAGTATGATTGCATCTAAATATAAAACTTTGTACCTCCAGTGATACATTAAAAAGAAGTATCTGTTTTGTTATCTACGAATATCACTTAAATATACCTCGGGCAATATCTCAAAACGCCCAACATGTGCTGTACAAATGGTATATATATATTATATATATCATTTCTCGTGTCATTCAAGTTTGATACATTTCAGCAACAAGTATGCAAGACTAGACCGAGAGGTAACCTAAAATATGTAATATTCTACATTAACATATTTGTTCTCTCTCTTTTTAAGAATGAAATGTACAGGCTGATCAAGTGTTGTAGATTTATAATATGATGGTATCTATATTGACAGACATTCTACGTTTTTATGTTTGAAACTTCATTGTAGACAAAACAAATTCTGTCGATATTAAAAGATATGTACAGTATTATAACGTTTGCCGTTTAAGAAAATACTTCTTGCTATACATTATGCTATACATACATATATAATATATATGTACATGTATGCTAAAAATAATAATAAGATATGAAGTCTGTGTATACAATGTTAAAACTATAAGGCATATCGATTTCCAGCTTAAATTTCCATTCAAGATTAACTGTATAATGCAGTCCTGTTTAACTATTCTACATCGATTCAACTATCACTAACATATATTTGTAATGGTGGTATTCAACTCTGTATATCTTTTTCAGTATCCTTATAGTACTCCGTACTTCAGAGTATTACGTAACATGGTGAACAAGTTATTCTCTATGAGTAAGAACGCGCGTGACGCAGACATACCTTCATGCAAAACTGATTATCTTTACTTTTTTACTATTGATTGAAACACGAGTTTTGGCCTCTCTACCACTTACGCCTCGTGTTTTTGTTTTTGTTTAACTTGTTGGGTCAGCGGGAAAAGTGGGTTAAATTATGACTACTCAGAGTACATGTATATATATATAGTTCCTATATACTGATAGTAGAGGGCAGACAGACCCAAACACTTCTGAGCTCCGGCCAAGTAACCTCAGGTGAAGATCGGAGATACAATGCTTGCCCCTATTTCGTAATATTGTTGCGTGAATAAATATGCGACATTTAAATGAAATGTAGTTTAATCAGCATGTGACATGCATACATGCATATTAAATGATATGGCCAAGAAGACATTGATTTACATTCCAGTCACAACTCAATTACGACTGGAATATCTCAACTCAGTTTAAATCGCAAAAGTCATTATCCATGCATCGAGGTGCGTCTCTGTTGTAAATTGCTATATGTTCGGCCATCTATTTGTTTTCTTCAAATAACTGTTTAATTCTTTCTTGGAAAAAAAAATCCCAATTTATGATTCGATGACGGTCCACGTTTGTCTCTCACGATCTATCTGTCTTAAAACGTTTTAAGTAAACATATCTCTATCATACTTATACGAGCTATTGATTCTAGAACAGAACAATTCGGACTCTTAATTATATATATATAGTTTGTATACATTTATATGTCACTCGCCATCGGACTTTTCGAATGTGATTATTCAAAAACAAAATTATCGGTGAGTTGGAATGTTAAGTATTTCTTTAAGAAAATACTACTAAATTCAAATTTTGTTTGATTAAAATCGACAACTCATTCTGGCCTGTTTATGTTTCTCGTTTTTTGAAAATAAGTAACGGCGGAATAAGTTCTTGTTAGGAAAAGTAGTTTTTACTTCTGTCAAATCTGATCGTGCATACGAACAGCCTGTCATACTTCTAATGCTATATCTATTTGACAGGGCTTGTTTAATAAAATAAACGAATAACGAGTTCTTCTGTGCTTAGATACAGGAAGGTTTGTATTTTACGTTTTGATAAATGCTATCAAAATATGAAATGCATGTTAGATTATTTTATTGATGATTATTTTGATAAAGTTCATTAAATAAGTTTGTTATGGTGCGAACATGTTTTTTTATATACGGCTATATGACTTACAAATAAGTGTAAACAATTGGCGAATTAAGGAGAATATCAGCGTTAACAATACATTAATATAGATTGCTTTGTAAGAGAGTTTTATTAAATCAATTCATTTTGCAACATGTTTACATTTAATTCACCAACAAAGGCGAAAGTCAGAATTGGTCCTCGAAATAGTCAGACAAGGACAGGTGTCTTGTTAGACACAGACATTAATCTCTTGAATGTCATCAAGCGGAAAATATAGAATGAGACTTTCGCCAAGTTACAGAAGAGCACATGAAAAATACCTAATTCTATCTCCACTCACAAAATCTCAGGTTACGTATGGCTCGCACAGGTGTTTTGTGCCACATCCCTTTCATTCCGTTAATGTAAATTCATATCACGTCTACTTAAACTTTCACAAACATGTTCAACTGACCGACATTTAAAGTTGATTAAATGATAACAATCATATCCTTATTCAAAAAGTTACAGCACATAATAGCGGCAGACTTGGGTGGCGTATTCCCTGTTACTGACTACTGGTATTAAATACTTTGGCCCTGAGTTACTATAACTACACATAAGTAACAGTTGTAATCTATTGTTCGTCAGCCTTAACCTCACCACTGTACTTAAAGTATAGTGTTAAATTGTCGCCATTACAAAACCAATACTAATAGAGAAAGGATTGATTATTATTGTGTAACAATTTATCGACACCAGAATGTAATTAAAGGACAATTATCTCTGTTTAATGTTGAGTATCAGGAAGGAGCAACAAGCGCCATTTTGGTTTCTCACGCATAACTTTCTTACATGAAGAAAGCTCAACTAAAGGACAAAGGTAAGGTGAATGTAAACTTTTATTATCAGCTTTAATTAACCACACTTGGTGGCCAGGATGGAAACGCGCGAGGAGTCTTAATGTGGAAGGAATCAGGAGTACCCGGGAAAACCAACGTGGTCGGGCCTGGTGACTAATGACAATGACAACTATTTAAGAAAATATGAACATTAACAAATGGATAACAATGATGCATGGTAAACAGGATGGACATCAGTATTGTGAATTGATTTTCTCTTTTATATCAATAATAAATTTTAGTCAATGAAGTAAGTTGATTTTGAGTTACGTAATTGAATAATGTATCAAACGTAAATGTATTTGGTCTGTCATAATAATGTCTAGACATACAAAGAGGTTATACAACGAGTGATTGTTGGATATGGAATTTAATTCACAAGAGTAAGTTATTTTTTAAAAGTCTTTTTAAGAAATAACTTACGAATGTGAAATAAATTCCAAATCCAACAATCACGAGTCGTATGACCTGTTTCTACCACAATAATATCAGCTTGAATCAAAGGGAAACATGCATTAATATCGGCTTGAATCAAAGGGAAACGTGGCCAAGTGATGTGACGTCAATCGTTTATTGATGACGTCAATAACAATTGCAGCTTGGGTCAAAGTTTGAATTCTTGACCAATCAAAAGACCGGAAGGTCATAAACCACTAGTGGTATATAACCTATATTTATCAAACAGTCGGCACATTTACACAATGGCTTGAGAGTGGAATAACACAGATCGTCAGTCCAAACAAATAAACAAGCACACATATGTTATAATACGGTTGAACATACAGCAAGGTACTAATTATCAATGGTGGTATTAGTTTTAATGTGCTTATAACATATCTAGATAATGTTTTCACATAATTCACAGATGATTTTTTAATAGGGAAGACTCATATATGGTCTCAACCCTAGGAGGTTATGCCTTTTTGGCTGACAATTCACGTCTGTTTTTTCCAATTCAATTCCCGTGCAAACATTTTGCTAATAAGCACTCGACATGACTCGTACTTACACTAGCCGAACTCTTACACTCAGGCTGTTGATATATCCATGTCCACGTAACCGACACATTAAGTATTCCATTATTCTACAATGCATGTAATGTGACATGAGGTGCACAAAGGAATTCCTATTAATCATCTGTGTCAAAAACGCTGTTGAATCCCCGAGGCTACAACTTGACATTTAAGGTTCATAAGAATTCATATAATTTTACAATGTGTGATAAATTGAAGAACTATTCAGAGAGGGGAATGTGGTTTAAAAACTTAGCGATTTAAAATATGAAAAGATGTTCGCATTCTCCGTCAAAGCGTTCTAGCAATATTTACCTGATTTTGGGCGTGTGAATGAAGATAGTGTGAAGTTTGCGAGTTCAGGGTTCGTAGATGAGTGTATATATGGGGGATATGTTGACGTGTGTAGGAAAACGCGGAATGGTTATTGAGATTTTAGCGATGGAGATCTGGGGCGGAAAGAACAGAGATGAGGGCTTGTGAGGGGATATTGAAAACAATATGGATCCGCTGGGATATCGGATTTCTGTGGGTGGGTTGGAAGATTGGAAGATTGAATTCGGTAGCACAGGCTCAAAGATGTAAGTGTCTGTGTAGACTTCTAGATATGGGCGTGGAATGGGAATTTTAGTGAGAAACACGTCTGAAATGTATTGCATCCTCATTAACAACATTGAAACGCTGTCATTAATATTTCATTCTCATACGACGACCATAATTAATCTCTTGAGATCCATGTTTAATGAGTCACTGACAAATTTTATGACACATCATTTGTTGCTTCGCTGACTGGTATTTCCGAAATGCGTGTATTATGTTCTCTGATTAATTTGTTCAAGTCGCCGTATTTTAAGACAACATCCATAATAGGGCGGTTTTTTTTTCCAAACTATCCGTATCATGAATTTATACCATTTTGTGTCACAAGTTACATGAGTAGGCCGAGGTTACGCCAACGTTCCTTAACTTATTTTCCCATAGAAAAGCATTACAGATCATATGCAAAAAATCTCAGTTAAAGAACCTTATTTAAATTATGTTTTTCTACAGGAAATTTAAAGTTAAGGAATTTTCATACAAGAGTTCAGAATCGTTGATTAAACTGGCCCCGGCTAATCTCAACAAACAGTCCAATTCTATTCCACTATATCCTGAAGTTAAACGTAGGCATTACTTACTGCCAAAATTGTATTTGTATCAGCATAAGTGATTCTGACTTACAAGATGTTAAGGTGACATATTAACATGAAATAGTTTAGAAATCGTTCTTTTGTTTTTCTTGTTTACTTTGTATTTGAAGCAAGTATATTGGGCACGCGAGTATACACCAAGAAAGGTTGTCTATGAACGCCGCTACCAAAAAGTGCAAGAATGATATATCCCTATTACTTATGAGAACCATGCTTCTTACATTCACTGGGGCCGCGGTGGCCGAGTGGTTAAGGTGTCCCGACACTTTAACACTAGCCCTCCACCTCTGGGTTGCGAGTTCGAAACCTACGTGGGGCAGTTGCCAGGTACTGACCGTAGGCCGGTGGTTTTTCTCCGGGTACTCCGGCTTTCATCCACCTCCAAAACCTGGCACGTCCTTAAATGACCCTGGCTGTTAATAGGACGTTAAACAAAAACAAACAAACAATCTTACATTCACTAACTTGGATAGTTATGACGGTAAAGTTACCCCGTGATTAGAGTAAAACAACAATGGGAATGTGAATGAAGTGTTACACCGAAATCTGAATGTACTGTTCACGGAAATGTGAATGTACTGTTCACAGGAATCTGAATGTAGTGCTACATGGGAATATGAATGTAGTGTTACACCGAAATCTGAATGTATTGTTTCACGGGAATCTGAATGTAGGGCTACATGGGAATATGAATGAAGTGTTACACCGAAATCTGAATGTACTGTTCACGGGAATCTGAATTTGGTGCTACATTGGAATCTGAATGTAGTGCTACACGGGAATATGAATGAAGTGTTACACCGAAATCTGAATGTACTGTTCACGGGAATCTGAATTTGGTGCTACATGGGAATCTGAATGTAGGGCTACATGGGAATATGAATGAAGTGTTACACCGAAATCTGAATGTACTGTTCACGGGAATCTGAATGTGGTGCTACATGGGAATCTGAATGTAGGGCTACATGGGAATATGAATGTAGTGTTACACCGAAATCTGAATGTACTGTTCACGGGAATCTGAATGTAGTGCTACATGGGAATCTGGATGCAGTTTTCATAAAATGCAGTCGAAGGCCGTTCAATTACAATCATGTGTAACTAGTTACGTCATTTGTGCAATCTTCCTAACTAGTGCTGTCAATGATACTTGACATTTTGAGTAAGGGTAATGCAGATCCTACTGTATATCGACCTGTACATAGCCATGCATTTCTCGGCTATATAGACATTATCATCTGTTATACCTATCCTCGGGCTGTGATGTAATAAAAGACTATTGAACCAGAAGGAAAACAAAGGTATATCATGTGACAGGAAAACAAAGAGATATCATACGACAGGAAAACAAAGGTATATCATGTGACAGGAAAACAAAGGTATACCATGTGACAGGAATACAAAGGTATATCATGTGACAGGAAAACAAAGGCATATCATGTGACAGGAACACAAAGGCATATCATGTGACAGGAAAACAAAGGTATATCATGTGACAGGAAAACAAAGGTATATCATGTGTCAGGAAAACAAAGGTATATCATGTGTCGGGAAAACAAAGGTATATCATGTGTCGGGAAAACAAAGGTATATCATGTGACAGGAAAACAAAGGTATATCATGTGTCAGGAAAACAAAGGTATATCATGTGACAGGAAAATGAAGGTATATCATGTGACAGGGAAACAAATGTACATCATGTGACAAACAAGCTTCCATCTATTACTGTAAAGTCGGTAATTACCATTATCGATTTCTAACCCTGCATGTTTAGTAAAAATCTTTCTTATTACGTATACATGACAACACGTAAAATGGTTCGACAGAGCAATTTTTTTCTGAATGCACTCAGGCGTGAAGAGATTTTTCATAATATTTTGTATTTATTAGGATATATCTCCGTTATTACTGAATGGATTTTTGTTCGGACACCAGCAGTAAAAGGGTTGATTTATCGCCTTTAAAATGGTGTAAGTTATATATAACAGTATCAAAAATTAGAAGTGAAAGTGGTGGCCGGAATTTCCCATATGAAATAAAAATCTCGATATTTACAACTGTTTTCGTTATAAATAAAAAAAAACCCATATCACAAATATTACTGATCAGATTTTTGTTCGTAAACCACCAACAAACGGGGAATTTAGTATTCTTTCACGTGATATAAACTGTCTGAATACATGTTCGATATTAATCGCAAAAGTGGTGGCCGGAATGAATTGATGTGGTGTGAAAAATTGATAAAATAATCAAAGTTACATGTAAATTTCCATCTTTATCGGCCCATAACTCTTTTATTGCTGAACCAATTTTTGTTCGGGTGACACTCTAGACAAGATAATCTGATGGGCTTTAAGCTGATATGACTTTTAATAATATTCATTACAAATTCGGTGCAAAAGTGGTGGCCGGAATGAACCTAGGTGAAATTCACGGACGCCATTTTGAACAAAATGTGAATGTAAAAACAACACAAGCTACATGTAGGTTCTGGACTACAAGGGAAGTAACTCGAACGGGAAAAAAAATTACCTGTATAACTTTAAGCCATTCTGTTACTAGGCTCTGAGACGTGGACGCAGTTCTACTTCAGAGCCCATTTATATGTTTATCTTTTTTTTTTTTTATAAGTTTTTTTATTCTTTTTATTTTTATAGAGAGTCAATATATTTTTGTTTCATTGTTATATGAAAATGAATTTTTAAAACCTACGATGTTCGGAACATGACTAGTTTTCTTCCGAATCTCTAATATTTGCACGCCCTTTATGTTTCAACGTTTTGCAATGTTCTCCAGTCACAGCCAATCATCTCATCCATCCAATCTGGAAACCCACAAGAACAACTACAATTTATTGTGATACTGTTATTACTTGCCTTTTTTAGTTGTGATGCTATTTTAACGAACTGTGGAAACGGCATGAAATGACCCTTATCTAAACACCAAATTAAGTGATCCCGCATTTGATTTTCAATGAAATGAGTTTTTTGTTTGAATGAATTACCATTAAAACAAAATTCTACCATATTAGCTATTGCATAAAGCCCACAACGTTACCGTTATTTTGTTCATACCTATATACAATAACATGCATATACATATTAGACTTATATTTTTATTCAAAATTGTCACAAATCATTTTACAATATAGCTCTGGTATTAACTGATCCTTCAATTAGGAATTTATATTGGTCACGAGAAATCTTACATGTATCCCGTAATTAACTGATAGATTAACATCCATTGGTTCAGATAGACCTTGAGTAATCATTACTTGATGATCTGCATACCAGATATAAGTTAAAGTGATTGTCAGGAACGTCTAACATGGAACACCTTAGCCTGTTGGTAAGCATTATGTTTAAATGTGGCGACGATCCTATTCTCGTGATAGGGGAGTCCAGATACATAGGAGCTAAATAAGTTAATGTTAGAACATTAGGCTTAAAACTTATGTTGAAAGGATCAAGTGTCTGCGGGACATGCCCTGAGAAATATAATTGGTGAATATAAAACCCTTGGTGGGCTCCTATTTGGAAGCTGTATAATTCTGTGTTATGGATAACCGTCACGTATGTTGTTGTCATAGCTATACCGATCGAGCTTTACGTGTATTCATTTGAGTTTGCAGTTGCACGTTTAGTATCGCGGTGGAAGAAACTGTTTTTGTCGTGAATTGTCAGTGTCGGATTGGCTGCCTCATCGCACGAAATAGGGAGAGTCGTCTCATACAATCGCAGCAATAGCGCTGCCGTGCCTAACTACGATAGCAGAGGATTGATCGTGATCTCAATTTTCCTAAGAAAGTGTTAAGTCATGCAGCTCGTATCTTTGTCTAATGCTGCATTAGTCTAGTGCACTACGCGCCATGACATTGCCCCCCCCCCCCCCCCCCCCCCCCCCCCCCTCATTTGCTTCGGTGTTTACCTTTAACGTGACAGGTATGATTAGTTTCCATTGTATTAATACGTTAATAATGTCATATGGATACAGTCTTATATAAGTCGATTATTTATTTGAGAGTTAACAATGATGGATGAAGACACTAGAACGACTAAAGATGAGAGAAATTCACAACTGTTTTTACATGGAATATGTTATTCCCGGAAGCATTTAATCTAACTTCAAAGTTTCGTGATCGCATAATGAAAACAAAACAGATCAAATATAAGATAATGCCACAATGACAACACAAATCCCCAGTAAATGAAACAAGAAAAACGACAGGACGACTGATTATCAATACCTTTCAAAGGCCGACAGCCTTCAGGAGAATGAATCTATCCAGACATTGATAACAGGAGGGCTGCCACTATTTTGATAGACATACAATGTATTATGCATTATTGGTCGCCATGTATATCAAGCATTGTTTACAGATCTGTCGACTAATCAAATTACCCGTTGCAAAACCGCTCTAGAGTAGATAGCCTAATTCCGTTTCACAAGTGACGCATCTATAAAAATACAGGTCAAGGTCGCCATCTTGGCCAGGGTCCTGACCAAGTGAGCTTCGATTGGTCAATTCGATCGGAAAATCGTTGGTTTGATTTCAGACTCAAGATTCCCGCTTGCTTACATGATAACGTGTTTGTAAGATGAAGCTTCGACATTCAGTAACGTATTGAAGGGCGTCAAATCGTAAGAGCTTCACGTGGCGTGCCCTTGGTATGAGGTTATCTTTATTCTTTTGCAAAACATTACATCATTGCGTAAATTCTCCCAATCATGTCTTTTTCACGTTTACGAAGTTTACCTAAATAGAACACACTAACTATCTTGTTTACAACGTAACCGGAAACCAAATTTGAATATGTTAACGTACCAGGTACGAAGTGTAGTCAAAAAGCATTCAGAAAGTATATATGGCAGTTAGCGACCATGTATATTAATATCATTTCATCTTACCGGAAGGCGTTTACATAATTTGGACTCCGCATACAGACGATGGATAGTAGTGAAATAATTGTTTATATCTTATCTTCCGTTTATTTTGTTAATAGCTAGACATTTTAAACACAAATCAATATGAATATACTGTTGAAGGTCACACGTGTCCAAATAACAAATATCATTTTCGTAAATAACTTCGAGTCGAGGCCGTCCGTGTGTAGAATAACTTTCATCCCATATCACAAATAATATGGCGCATGATACAATTCGTAACAGTGTGTTACCGTTTTTGTTTACACACCGCGGTGTGCAACCACACTATGACTCTATCAAAACAACTAATACATGACTGACGTCATCAGTTAAATAACAAAGTAAGTCAACGCAGGTAAACGATGTATAGACGTCTCGTGACTTCTGGCATTTATTTAAGGATTAAACTGTCTTTTTTTTGGTGTCTATGGTCGATATAGATGCCAGAGCTTTGCTAACAAACGTCATATTGTGCGCATCTATATCGACCATAGACACCAAAAAAGACAGTTTTATGCTTATATTTACATTCTCGACATATTTTGTTGCTCTTTTTGGAAATTAAAATTGAGCTCGAATAAAAAATGCCAATATTCAGCGACTTCGTCAATGGGGTTCGACAAATGGAGCAGCATATTTTTTCAAAATTCATTTGTCAGGTGCAGATTGGCAAACACAAAAGTGCATTGAAATAATACGGAAAAAAGTCTGTTCAGTCCTTTTTACTATTTGTGTAACACTTTTGTATAAAATTTCTTTTTGATACTTTTTAATTAACATAAAAAAACGACGTAGTCCCAGGCTTTTTTTCATAGAGCCATATGATTGTTTACGTTAGTTACAAGTAGTTCCGGTGGGTGACTATATTCATGCGCGGCATGGATTGATGTCACATTTTGGGTGTCAATTATGCTCACATAGACTGCAGATCTTTTTACTTAGTTTATATCGTGGCTTTGCCACCAAAATGTAAATATAGCTTTATATCGATTTCTAAAACTCACACGATATGACTTCCGGCAGTGTAGCACTAAACAACACAGGGATAATGTCATGTAATGAAAAGTCGGCATGTTGCTTCTTTCTCTAATTCGATCTTTTGGTAAAGTCGAAATGTTGCTACTTTCTCCAATTGGATCGTTTGGTAAAGTCGAAATGTTGCTACTTTCTCCAATTCGATCGTTTGGTGAAGTCGGGATGTTGCTTCTTTCTCCAATTCGATCGTTTGTTAAAGTCGAAATGTTGCTACTTTCTCCAATTCAATCGTTTGGTGAAGTCGGAATGTTGCTACTTTCTCCAATTCGATCGTTTGGTAAAGTCGAAATGTTGCTACTTTCTCCAATTCGATCGTTTGGTAAAGTCGAAATGTTGCTACTTTCTCCAATTCGATCGTTTGTTAAAGTCGGGATGTTGCTTCTTTCTCCAATTCGATCGTTTTTTAAAGTCGAAATGTTGCTACTTTCTCCAATTCAATCGTTTGGTGAAGTCGGAATGTTGCTTCCATCTCCAATTCGATCGTTTTGCGTGTTCGAATCGCATAGTCACTAACTGAAAAAGCTTTATATTTTTTTTTCGTAGATGGTCGGAGAAAAGGCTTACGCAATTTTCCCGTGACCTTTTAAACATGCTCTTTTCTTTTATCTTTTAACTCCCTGCTTCGCCTTTCTGTTTCAGCATACTCGTCATATACCCTTTATAACTAAAGCTGTTGAATTATTTCTATTTCGAAGGAAAATTATTTTCCGCTGACGAGCATCATGAAAAGTGGACAAATCTAATTTGTATTCCATCATGTATGTTAAAGAGGGTGCCTTACAAGCTATTGATAATATAATGTATAAGTTTTTGAAAAGTCAAACTGAAGAAAATGAATGTTGGTATATGGTAGTAGTAAATCCCTATGACTTCGGTCACTAAGAAAAGGTAAGAACTGGGACTACTCCGTACTGTGTGTAAAAATGCCGCGGGGGGAAAAAGGTCTTCTGATTACGATGTGATGACACTTGACACTTTACGATGAAAGTTTGGATTAGGAATATGACTATAAGATACGCATAAGTGGTATCGATTTCATGCACCGCAACATATACATACATTGTATTTGTTTTGACTTTATTGAAGTATATCAGAGAATTATTTCCGAACAGGGCGATCAAACTTTTCGGGTGGGCCTATCTGGTACAGATATGAGTGGCACTACTCTGTTATGTATGAAATGACCCGAGAGAGGAAAGTTATCGCTGTTTAGATTAGTAAGTGATGATAACAGTTGAAATGGGCGAGGAATGCGGAGACAATGAAAGGATTAGTGCAATCACTTTCATGTAAACATTACAACGGTACAATAGGCAAGCAAATATATACATCGTCGTATCATATCGAACTCGGTACCCCATAAAGCGGGTCGGGAAATGGCGGATGAACAACGCATAACGAGACTTCTCCGAGAGAAGAAGGAGGAAATTGAATGGAGGAGATTAGAGGCAAAGAAGCGAAGAGTTGAGAGCATGGAAAAAAAGACAAAGGAACTAGAGGAGAAGTGCAGAGCGTTGAGGGGAAAGCTACAAAATGTACGTATTTCATAATCTTAGCGGATATTGTTTGAGTGTTGGTTTCTTCCGTATTTTAATGTACTATGACGATATGGAACTGGAAAAGTCATAGTGAAAGAAATTAATTAATTGATGTCAGATGAAAGTGAAAGCATGAGGGACAGAATGTTAAGAACAGGGTAATATTGTGAGGTATTTTGTAAAAGAAAAGCCATGGCACTGTTCTTTCTAAATGAATAGAGGAAGGGAAATTGTATCATTAAACATAATTGAAGTACAGGTAAGCCTGGGAACCAGGTGGGTCATTTATCAGCTAATAACTGTCCATCTCATTAGGTTAGGCCCCACCCATATTATATAGTTGACCAAAAGATGCACCTATTAGATTATTGTATGTTAAGAAATATAAATTTTAGTAAAACACTAAGGAAAGTGAGACAGAGAAGGGATACCATCAGGATAAAGTGTTTGTGTTCCCTGCGAACGTGAGACAGAAAGAGATACTATCAGGATAGGTTCTCTGTGCTCCCCGAGAAAGTGAGACAAAGAGGGTATACCATCAGGATAAGTGTTATGTGCTCCTTAAGAAAGTGAAACAGATAAGGGATACCATCAGGGAAGGTTGTTTGCGTTCCATGAGAATGTGAGACGGAGAAGGTATACCATCGAGAGAGATTGCATGCTCAATGAGGGAGTGGGACAGAAATGGAATGCCACCAGGATAGGTTTCCTGAGATTTGAGCGAATGAGAGACAGAGATAGGGATACCATCAGGGAAGGATGTCTGTACACGGAAAGAAAGGGAGATGCGGAGAAATATGGACATGTACGGGAGAATGTTGAATGTTCAGAGACCCGCAATTCGTTTACGCCATGTTCCATTCAACTTGCAGGATATAAAAGAGTACGAACAACTCATGGAGGAAGTGGGAAGGATTAAAACAGCTGGCGTAAGTTAAATGTACGTGATAAAATATCAATCAATATAATAAACTAACTGATAGTTTCCTCTTCATTTGCAGAGAAGATGGAAGATAAGCACTTATCGAAAGTGAGTATCGGTAACCCCCACCTCGAATATATACAGTTATCACATATAGTATTTTGAACATGCACAGAAATTATATTTCAGTCGTTATCAATATATTTGATTTTCTTAAACTAGCACCTAATTGGGGTTGATAATTTCTGATGTTGTTAGGTTATCAAAATGGGCGTAATAGAGGGGTATATGTACAGTATACCAAGAGACAGAAAATGAAACAAATATATTGCATTACTCAGTTCTGCTGAGAAAAACAGATAAGAATATGTTCACGTGTATTCCTCACCACGTTCTAAGGGGGTTATCATCACTGTAACAATTGTGGAAGTTTAAATCAGGCGTGGTATAGGCTATTCATGAATGGTGAGATCTCGGCGTGAGAGAGCGTGAGAACAGCAGACAAGGGACAGTAGCGGGCAGTGATACTGGTGGTAATCCTCCCCCAAAAAAATAACAACTAGTGCAATGATAAACATGCCGCACCAGCGCGGTAGGATTCCAAATACAATTTATCGTTATCGCATATATAGTACTATCTTCAGTCAAGGTCATTGATAGAATCTTACATGGTTCTGTTACAAAGACAAGGCTATCTCAACCGGAATCAAGGGTTTAGCTGGTCAACACGAGAAAAACTTTTACACCATAGGCGAAATTCATTTTCCCGACATGTTCATAAATAAACAAAAAACAAAACAAAAAAACAAAAAACAAAAAAAAAAACACCTGAAAACCAAAGGGCTGAGACGAAGGTTTCGGCAGTCACAACAATACTATGACGGAAACAATACAGTTGTATCATAATTCATTATTCCCGTGTGAGATAGTCCTTCCCTACAACAACGGGGTCATCATGTGAAGTATGTGATGAATATAATACTTTTACTCTCATGACTACGAGACCGTGTTAGAGAGCCTCGTGATGTTAGCAACATGGCGGATATAAAATTTGACATAGAAATACAAAGAATTTTGGATATCTCCGAATTTTAGCATTGAACATTTTCTAGATAGATACCAAAACGAAATACCAACTTGGATTTAGCGAATGATCAATGTTCATTTTATCCTTTATTCACGATGGGAACTCATGTCATCAGTACAACGATAACCTGTATTTGTCCTTCAGGAACTCCTAGACTGATTCTCCTTGTACTTACAAGGGTCTCAATTCAAATCTATATTTTTTCTGTTCTTATTTTGGCTCGGTTTTATCGATTTTGAGTTGGAGTTACGGTTCAGTATTAAGTTGGTACTACGCCATGTTTTTATTTGGATGTTTGGAGTACGGTAGTAAACGAAGCATAACGAAAATAGAAAGGACTGCACCGCAATATTCCGGGACCTTTTGTCATCAGGTTAAAATCAATGAAAATATTATATGTATATAAGGTGGTTTGTCAGCTTTAACTACAGGATTGGCAAATTGTCCTACTATTATTACTTCTGACTATATACCTTATTAGATGTTTTATATCACTGCAATAGTTTGACAGAATTAAATGACTACGTGGTATATATAATAGATATGCATTATATTTTTATTATGTTTATCTATCTATGTTTCAGCAGCTGGCTGAGACATGATGCAACATAGGCAGTTACTACTACGTAGTTGGACAATGGCGGTCAGCAATATGAGTAACTACCTATTGGGGCAATGACGGTCATGAGTATGAATCGATTACCTAATGGGACAATGGCGGTCAGAAATAATAGTAGATTACCTAGTGGGACAATGATGGTCAGATATAAGAGTAGATTACCTAGTGGGACAATGATGGTCAGATATAAGAGTAGATTACCTAGTGGGACAATGATGGTCAGATATAAGAGTAGATTACCTAGTGGGACAATGGTGGTCAGATATAAGAGTAGATTACCTAGTTGGACAATGATGGTCAGATATAAGAGTAGATTACCTAGTGGGACAATGTTGGTCAGATATTATAAGACTCTATCATATGTGGTCATGTAGGATAGGGATATTCCACCCTCTGGGTCACAAAATGTGGTAAAACCCTCGGCTGCCGAGGGTTTTACCACATTTTGTGACCCAGAGGGTGGAATATCCCTATCCTACATGAACCACATATGATTGAGTATTTTTCTCTCATTCCCCAACCTAAAATATGCAAAAATAGGCACTATCTGTCGATAGCTTTCTCAGATAGACGCCATTTTTTCTCAATCCAAACTTTTTTTCTACTGCATATAATAAAAAAAGAACAGCGCCAATCGATTTACCATACCCCATATATGCAAACGACGTTTGCTTGTCTAAAAACGAAGGAAACCATTCATTTCCACAGTCTAACGTTGTTTCAGCAGCCCTGTCATTGCAAGCGAAGCCAAATCACTTGATGTTGGCCAAGCTAGTGTGTCCTTTCGCGTGAAAATATAGTTCCATGTTTTATTAATAAAAAAACAATAAAAGAACGTGTTTTTTTACATAATTTATATCATAAATAAATTTTTTTATTAGATCTGGCCTAGCACATGGAGCAGACGATGTGTTTACAAATCTATAGATAGATCTACTTTCGGTTCGGCGACCTACTTTTGTATCATTGCGCGCGCGTGGCTATCCTACACCGGAAGCGAGGTAATACACACACAGCAAGCATGGGTGTATTTACCTGGACAGACCAGTATGATACCGGTAGGGATGAGAGAAAAGAGTAGATTACCTAGTGGGACAATGGCGGTCAGAAATAATAGTAGATTACCTAGTGGGACAATGGCGGTCAGAAATGATAAGAGTAGATTACCTAGTGGGACAATGGTGGTCAGATATAATAAGAGTAGATTACCTAGTGGGACAATGGTGGTCAGATATAATAAGAGTAGATTACCTAGTGGGACAATGATGGTCAGAAATGATAAGAGTAGATTACCTAGTGGGACAATGGTGGTCAGATATAATAAGAGTAGATTACCTAGTGGGACAATGATGGTCAGATATAAGAGTAGATTACCTAGTGGGACAATGATGGTCAGATATAAGAGTAGATTACCTAGTGGGACAATGGTGGTCAGATATAATAAGAGTAGATTACCTAGTGGGACAATTGTGGTCAGATATAATAAGAGTAGATTACCTAGTGGGACAATGGTGGTCAGATATAATAAGAGTAGATTACCTAGTGGGACAATGGCGGTCAGAAATAAGAGTAGATTACCTAGTGGGACAATGGTGGTCAGAAATGATAAGAGTAGATTACCTAGTGGGACAATGGTGGTCAGATATAATAAGAGTAGATTACCTAGTGGGACAATGGCGGTCAGAAATAATAGTAGATTACCTAGTGGGACAATGGTGGTCAGAAATGATAAGAGTAGATTACCTAGTGGGACAATGGCGGTCAGAAATGATAAGAGTAGATTACCTAGTGGGACAATGGCGGTCAGAAATGATAAGAGTAGATTACCTAGTGGGACAATGGCGGTCAGTAAAAAGAGTAGATTATCTAATGGGACGATGTCGGTTAGATATATGAGTAGAAAAGAAAGTATTCTGAATGCAGGGTATTTCATGTATAGATTCTCTCGAGGTATTTTAAAGTTGCCATAGTCATTCTTTCCATGCACTCCAACAAGCAACTCCATAATCCTACCAGAACCGGCAGGGATGAGTAAAACGACGAGTATAATGTGGACAGATATCTTGTAGGCCATACAGGCTGTATCACATTGCTAATTGGACGGAAGAGTATTGTGTGTATTAATAAAAACCTACTTTTCCTACAGATGTCCAGGAATTATTTACACATGCCATAAAATGCTCAGCAGAACATTCCCACAAATCATACATGAATGATGTAACTAATACATGCCCAGTTTAACTTCTGCGAACCACATAATTTGATGTTACTGAAAACATAATAATTAACACGACATGAACCATTCAGGTTTACGTCTATTTTATCATTTATTGATGAGTCTATGTCTGTCTTTAGTGTGATTATTCCTGCTGTTCTAATCGCTCGCCGCCTGCTGTGTTGAGGTATGACTTAGCTCTTGCCACCTAGAGAGTCCTTATTGTGAGCTGCACGAGGTTGCATAGCAAATCGACATTGTAAATAAGCTTTCATGATATGCACGCCAAATAGGCTAATTAATAAGCGAAGGTCTATGAACTTAAAGGTCAGAAATAGACACGAAATGACAATGACAGACTAGCCTTGTGTATCCACGCTGTACTGAGAATGGATTTGTTATAGATAACACAAAATATTATCAACATTTTGACAACGTGAATCATAATTAGGGTTTCAAAACATATACTCGCAACGTGTCTTTTATTTGACAAGTTGTTGTAAGAGAATAATGATTAATTACACTTCCCTGGTATGAGTTTTGTTATGCTATAAACTTCATGATTTAATTTCGTTGTTAAAGACAATTTCGTCGAATCAACAGAACCAGGCATTCACATAAAGCACTGTTTGGAACAACAATCTAAATATCAGAGTTAACACTTCAGTGATGCATACCATAAATTACGTAAATATAGCGGAATCTTTTGTTCATGTGTAGCTAGCTGTAACCATAAAATCAATACGCCGTTTTGTTGTTGTTTTTTTTGTTACACTGACATTGCATATAGTTCTTTTATTTAAGGATTGAATCTTGATTTGGTCGATTTCATGGGGTCATGAATTGAGTTGCTCTTGAGACAAATTTAATGAACTGCGAAGCAGTTCATGTTGAATTTGTCTCAAGAGCAACTCAATTCATGACCCCATGAAATCGACCAAATCAAGATTCAATCCTTATATTTCAATTGGTTTTTTTTTTCGAATAAAAAAGTCGGTCTAGATGTTAATGTCTCGAAGCTTGTGCAAGTCCAAATGCGGAAAAGCCAGAGGAGTTCCGGATTGTGCATGTCTAGTCGGTTAAGTAAAATAGTCCACAATTTTAGGATTAAGAACAGCATTATTTTGTCAAAATAGAAGTATCTAGCATATCTGGTCTTTCATAAAATACAAGAATACATTATCAATTTGATAATGTTAATAATTATTCCATGTTTATAATAACAATGTAGAAAAAGTGAAATCATTTCCGCGGAAGGATTTTAACCATGTATTCATACGCACTGATCAGTGTTAATCTGGTCAAATTCATGAGCAAATGAAACAGATTAAGTTTGGTAGTTTCATTGAGTCCAACTTGAGTAGAAATTGAAATATTGGTTGTTGTATGTCATGACATGTTTGCAATGACGTAATAAGGCGCATATGTCTGTAAGGTATAATGAATCCTTTCAATCCTCAATTACATGGTCTGTTTACCTTTAAGCCTGGTGAATTTGTCACATAAATTATTCGAACAGTTATAAAAACAACAACGAATACTGAAATAACGAAGTTAAAACAAACAATATAAAGACTGCTGAACGACATCAGACATGGCAAGAGAAAATTAAGATTACATTTAAAGGTTTATGAA